>NC_081181.1:202719903-202774903 GCF_029867415.1 Vicia villosa
TGTTTCAGATCATGGATGATGTTGGGATAGCTCATATGAAGTATATGGATGGTGTTTGAAGTGTTAGTTTGGACAGAATTGGCCTGTATTTGATTTTGGCATGATAAGGCTCATTATGTGTTCATATGGAGGTTGAAGAGTGAATCTGAGATTTAGGGTGATTTGGGGTGTGTGAGTGGATCAAACACATCATATTTGATGTTTATGAGATGTTAGAACCATCACTTTGGCCATAACTCAAAGGGTTTGGAGGTTGAGTTTTCTACCTCTTTGAAAACTATGAAACTTGCAATTCAAGAAAGAAGAGAGAAAACCTATAATTGTGAGGTTTTGGTGTGATTTGAAGAGTGTTTTGAACCTCTATTTATAGGCCAAGGATTCTGAATGAAGAGCTCTTGCAAGTTGCTTCAAGAATGATGATTTGGCTTAAGAGATAAAATGGAATCTTTCACATTAAATGCAAATGGTTAAAGTAACTAAACCATGGTTATTTTGGCCAAGCTTCTTATCTCTTTCCTATCTGATCTTAAACCAGAAAATATCTCTCAATCATTGCTTTGGTGTGTCATCACTTGAATTATAGGTCATGTAGTCTTGAAACTTAGTGAAAATGGTGAAAATTCAAGTGAAAATGATCACTAAATGCATAATTCAAAACCATAGCTACACTCCATATTTTTTCATGCTCTTGGACATTTTGGAAAGCTCATGTTACACACTTCAAAACCCTAGTTGAAAGTTTCTTCAAGACCTTTAAGGAAATGGGTGAAAAAGATCCATGAACTTTGAAGAAAATGAAGTTTTAAGTGAAATTTTCAAAAGATACCAACTTTGAAGCACCATATCTCTTAAATGGTTGATCTTATGGAAAAAATTTATATGTGTCAAAGTTGTTTATTGGATCAAAATCTACAACTTTCATGTTGGAAGTTTTTTTCAGTTTGTAGGTGAAATTTTGAGAAATTCCCTTCCAAAGTTTGGAAAAAACCATTGAAAAACACTTAGAAAATTTTCTAAGTATGAAAGTCAAACTTTTGACTTTTTGATTCTTGATTGATTTTCTTGATTTTCCTTGATCAAATGACTTCTCATATCATATATTGATGATTCAAAACTTCAAAAGTCATGGTTAACCAAAATTCCCCAAAAGTCAATGGTGATCTTGTACAGTTGACTTTTCAGACGAATCGCGTTTCTGGAGATTTCAAATGAAACAGGCTATCCTCACCAAATGAATAGTATGAATGGATCATATTGAGGTATTAGAGGATATTGAGCCATGATTTGAGTTATGACACCATGTCCTGATTAAAAAGTCAGTGGTTTAGTGAATTAGGTCAAAAAACCCTAATTGTCGATCTGATGAAATTGATGACTGTAGGTCTTGAATTGAGATGTAATTTCCATTGTATATTGTTATAGGGATTATTTGAAGATGATTGAAATCTTTGATTGACTTCCTGAGGATTTTTAGGGTTTCCCAAAGGTGATCCCTGATTTCAGTCCCTGATAGTTCAAAACCCTGATCTGAGGATTTGTCTGATCAATCTTTGTATAGGAGATGTTCTGAGCCAATGGATTAGGTCAAAATGATGCACTTGGGGTCTTGAGGTCATGTCCCAAGTCATTAGGTCAAATCCTGAGCAAAAGTCAGGAGTATGCTGTCTTTAGTCAAAACCCTAATTCAGTCGATTCAAAGCTGTTGAGTTTGTTGAAGTGAATCTCTGAGGACCAAATGTTGATTGTTGATGAAGATAGTTCATTTGAGATGAAGGGAGAACAAAACCTTAACTGATTGTTACTTGTACTGATGAGTGATTTCCTGATTAAATCCTGCTGAGTCACAAGTAACAAACACAAGCTATGCAATTTGTTAGAGATGCAAATGATGCATATGTAAATGATATGAGGTGGTATCTTAGGTCAAAAATTGGGGTATGACAGATGCCCCTATTTAAGTTTCTTCAACCTGAGATATGAAGATTGAAAATCTTCGTTTTGATAGGGTGGAAGAGACTTAAATATCAGAAGACGCGAATTTTGGACCTAAGATACCAAAATTGCGAATGATGCAAGGATATCTTTACCGAGGGAATATCAAAACTGACTCCGCTGGGGAAAAGAGATTGGGAAGGATGTCTCAATCCGTTTTAAGGAACAGAATCCATTTTTGTTCTTTTCGGGAAAGCAAGTGTATGCTTCACCGGGGAATGATAGCTTTGTAAAAAACTTACCAATCGACATTATCGACTATCAACACAGGGATAGACTTGTTTAATAATGCGAAGGTGGGTGAAAGGTACGAAACTGTGTTACCGACTACCAGCATGGTGATAGATTTGACACGGTAAAAAGAGTTTCAAAGGTTTGGTTAATATTACCGACTATCAGCCTTGTGATAGACATGTTGAATAATATAACCAGAACAAAAGGATTACCGACTACCAGCCTCGTGATAGTGGTTTTGAAGACATGATCAATTATCAGCCAAGTGATAAAATGATCCTGGAGACTTTGCTAGGGAAATTACTGGTTATTCAGCCTTGTGAACAGTAATAAGGCCCTGATTGTCAAATGGTCTTCAGGATTGATTTCCTAGAGAGGAAAAATATTTTGAAAGAGACATAAGCTGCTCAGAAGATGAGGCTATTGCTTATTGTCTGTTTTTCACGACTCTGTTTGAGGAATCGGAATTTGAATCTTTGGTAAAGACATGGTTCTAACCAAGAATGAATTGGAAAGAAATAGTCAAACAAGACTTTGCACCCATGAGGAATGAACTCAACTGGGGATCTCCTCCTTTGTTTTGAAAGGAGAAACTAAAGCAACCTTCTTCCACGAGGAATTATCTCAGTGGGGAACTGGAGAAAGAATATGTTCTTTTCTGCTTATGGGTGACAACCTACTTGGAGAGATGACACGCCCATATTTGTTTCTTCTTTTTTTCTTTTTTTTTCTTTTTGAGGATAGATATATCCTAAACAAGTGATTCTAAATCAAACATTGCATAAATGATGCAAATATGTATGAATGATGAATGTCATGAATGTCGCATGCATGCTAACAATACTGACAGACAAAGAAGTATATACTGGAGAGGGACCGACGTCGCAATACAACCAGATACTTGGCAAATGTTTTTCAACACGGTGTAGATAACACGGGTGATGAATGGTGTTGCGTGCTTTAAACTTCTCTATGGAAGATAAGCATCTTTACTGGGATGGAAGAGCTTCTTCACTGGAGATTGGAAATCTTCGTCACTGGGGATAAAAGACCTTCTTCACTGGGGATAGAAGAGCTTTTTCACTGGGGATAGAAGAGCTTCTTCCTATGGAGATAGCTGTTGATGTTCCTTCCGTTGTTCACAACTCAAAGGAAAATTTCGCTTTTATTTTGAAAAAGAAAAGTGAAGTAAATTCATTTAAAACTTTTTTTCTTTTTTTTTTTCAAAAGTGAATAACACAATTAAAGCGTCATTTTGAAACTGAAAGAAATTAAAGATTGCAAACAAATGGGCACAAGGCTCAAATTTATTTAATAGGATGGAAGCCAGCTAAAGGCGTGATTCCATAGAGTATTTACAAAAGTTGGAAATGGTAATTATGCGGAAAAGGCTACATTGAAAGCAATAACCACTATTCCCTCTAATAACTTTGAGTTCCAACTGTGCTTGTCGCTTCAGATTGGTGATGATTTGATTGAAGATCCTTTGATGGAAAAGACGATTCAGGTGACGAAGTATGGACTGATGCAGTTACTTTGTCATAAATCCCTAATTTTTGCCTAGATTGTCTTTTCAGGTTTTCAATCTACCGGGATAAATTTTTTTTGTTTATTGTCTCTAATTTTTGCCTGGACCGCCCTTTCGGGTTTTCAGTCCACCGAGACGCTCATTTTTGCCTAAGTCGCCCTTTGCGGGTTTTCAACTTACCGAGCTGTTCTTTTGTATTTTTTAGACAAAGTATTTCTTGACTGCATCAGCATTCACAGGATGTGGGAGTTCATCACCATCCATGGTTGCAAGAGTCATGGCGCCGCCAGAAAATGTTCTTTTGACAACGTACGGGCCTTCGTAATTAGGAGACCATTTGCCCCTAGAATCTGGTTGAAAAGACAAGATCTTTTTAAGCACGAGGTCGCCTTCTCGAAATTCACGAGGTCGAACCTTTTTGTTGAAGGCTTGTTTCATCCTTGCTTGGTATAACTGTCCATGGCATAGAGCAGTCATACGTTTTTCTTCGATTAAGTTCAACTGATCGTATCTGTTTTGACACCATTCAGCCTCTGATAACTTAGTCTCCATGAGGACTCTCATTGATGGGATTTCAACTTCTACGGGGAGCACAGCTTCCATGCCGTATACTAGAGAAAAGGGAGTTGCCCCTGTTGAAGTACGTACTGAGGTACGGTACCCATGTAAAGCAAATGGCAACATTTCATGCCAGTCTTTGTAAGTGACGACCATTTTCTGGACAATCTTCTTAATGTTCTTGTTGGCGGCTTCAACGGCGCCGTTCATTTTTGGTCTGTAAGGAGAAGAGTTATGATGCTCAATCTTGAATTCCTCACACAATTCTTTCATCATTTTGTTGTTCAAGTTTGAACCATTGTCAGTAATGATCTTGCTGGGAACACCATATCGACAAATGATGTTATTCTTGATAAACCTCACAACCACTTGTCTTGTAACATTGGCGTAAGATGCTGCTTCGACCCATTTGGTGAAGTAATCAATGGCTACCAAAATGAAACGATGACCGTTTGAAGCTTTCGGTTTGATCATTCCGATCATGTCAATACCCCACATGGAAAAAGCCATGGAGATGAGAGAACGTTGAGTAGAGTCGGTGGCACATGGATCTTATCTGCGTAGATCTGGCACTTGTGACATCTCTTCACGTGTTTGTAACAGTCTGATTCCATTGTCAACCAATAGTATCTTGCTCTTAAGATCTTTTTGGACATTGCATGCCCATTTGAATGAGTTCCAAAGGACCCTTCATGCACTTCATGCATTAACATGTCTGCTTCGTGTCTGTCCACGCATCTGAGCAAAACCATGTCGAAATTTCTTTTGTATAGCACGTCTCCGTTCAGGAAGAAACTGCCAGAAAGTCTCCTTAGAGTCTTCTTGTCTTTGTTTGATGCCCCAAGCGGGTACTCTTGAGTTTGAAGGAAGCGTTTGATATCGTGGAACCACGGTTTATCATCGATGACTGCTTCAGTTGCAAACACATAGGCGGGCCTTTCAAGGCGCGTAATTCTGACTGTAGGCATATCGTTCCAATGATTGACTTTGAACATGGAAGATAAAGTAGCCAAGGCGTCTGCCATTCGATTCTGATCTCGAGGTATATGATGCAATTCAACCTTGTTGAAGAAAGTCAACAGACGTCTTGCATAATCTCTATAAGGAATCAAGCCATGGTGATAAGTTTCCCACTTGTCTTTGATTTGGTTGATCACGAGGGCTGAATCTCCATATATGTCGAGGATCTTGATCCTTAAGTCAATGGCCTCTTCGAGACCCATGATACAAGCTTCATATTCTGCGATGTTGTTGGTGCACTCAAATAGCAATCTGGCGGAGAACGGGATATGAGTACCCTTGGGAGTGATGATGATTGCCCCAATTCCATTGCCAAAAGCGTTTACTGCTCCATCAAAAATTAGGCCCCATCTTGATCCAGGCTCAGGACCTTCTTCAGGTAACGGTTCGTCACAATCTTTCATCTTCAAGTACAAGACATCTTCATCAGGAAAGTCAAACTTGAGAGATTGATATTCATTAATTGGTTGACGCGCCAAATGATCGGCGAGAATGCTTCCTTTGACCGCTTTTTGAGCTCGGTATTCAATGTCATATTCGGATAACAGCATTTGCCATTGGGCAATCCTTCCTGTTAAGGCAGGCTTTTCAAAGACGTACTTGATCGGATCCATTTTGGAGATTAACCAAGTAGTATTGTTGATCATGTATTGGCGGAGACGTTTTGAAGCCCAAGCCAAAGCACAACATGTTTTTTCGAGCATGGAGTAACGAGACTCACAGTCTGTGAATTTCTTACTCAAGTAATAGATGGCATGCTCCTTCTTACCAGTTTCATCTTGCTGTCCAAGCATACAACCCATGGATTCTTCCAACACGGTAAGGTACATGATTAGTGGTCTTCCTTCAACCGGAGGAATCAATATTGGTGGTTCTAACAAGTACTCTTTGATACTGTCGAACGCTTTCTGGCAATCTTCAGTCCATACAACCCCTTGATCTTTGCGGAGAAGCTTGAAAATCGGCCCACATGTAGCAGTCATTTGAGAGATGAATCTGGAGATATAGTTCAATCGTCCGAGAAATCCTCTTACTTGCTTTTCAGTTTTTGGTGCAGGCATCTCTTGAATAGCTCTGACTTTGTCGGGATCTACTTCAATACCTCTTTGGCTGACAATGAAACCCAAGAGTTTTCCAGATCTAACCCCAAAAGTACATTTGTTAGGATTCAAGCGAAGCTGATATTTCCTTAGTCGTTGAAACAACTTCAAAAGGTATTCAATATGTTCTTCTTCTGTGCTGGACTTGGCTATCATGTCGTCCACATAAACTTCAATTTCTTTATGCATCATGTCATGAAAGAGAGTAGTCATTGCCCTTTGGTAAGTTGCGCCTGCATTCTTCAATCCAAACGGCATTACTTTGTAGCAAAAGGTACCCCATGGGGTGATGAAAGATGTCTTCTCCATGTCTTCAGGAGCCATCTTGATCTGATTATAACCGGAGAACCCGTCCATGAAGGAAAAGACGCTGAATTTAGCGGTGTTATCAACCAACATGTCGATATGCGGTAAAGGAAAGTCATCTTTGGGACTGGCTTTGTTCAAGTCACGGTAGTCAACACACATTCTGACTTTGCCATCTTTCTTTGGAACTGGCACTATGTTGGCTAACCATTGAGGATACTCAGAGGTGACAAGAAAACCTGCGTCGAGTTGCTTTTGAACTTCCACTTTGATCTTGTTAGCCATATCAGGGTGAGTCCTTCGCAATTTCTGCTTAACCGGCGGACATTCTGGCTTCAATGGCAAGTAATGCTGAACAATATTGGTATCCAACCCAGGCATGTCTTGGCAGGACCAGGCAAACACGTCAACATATTCTTTGAGGAGGTCTGTCAACTTACTCTTGACATCAGTATCAAAGAGCGATCCAATGGTCACTTCTTTTTTGTCTTCTTCAGAACCCAAGTTGATCTTTTCTAAAGGCTCTTTGTGAGGCAGAATGGTTCTTTCCTCGTGCTTAAGTAATCGAGAAATCTCGTCTGGGATCTCCTCTTCTTCCTCTTCTTCGGCTTCGAACACAGGAAACTCAAAGTTGGGAGAGGGCATAGGGTTATTGCATTCAATGGGTTTATCAATAGTAAATCTGCACATGTGATTTATATCTATTTTAGAAAATTTATGAATGCAAGAGTGTATGCAGATTTTTTTGAAAAGTTTTTTTCTTTATTATTGGTTTTTTAGGATTACCATTTCCAGAAAAAGCAAAAATAAAAACACATAATGTAGGGAATTCAAAATGACACTTTATTTATGATTCATTTTTGAAACAAAGCCCTAAACACAAACTCATTTGTCTTGGGCGGGACAAAGAGGGAAACTTTTAAAACAAAGCCCTATACACAAAGTTATTTGGGCGGAACATTTAAAAGCAAAGCCCTATAAAACATCTCTCTGCTTTGGGCAAGGCAGGAGGTCAAAATAACAGCGAGGTGATTACTTTGAGCGGCGAACAACATTCGGAACGTCGACAGCTTTCCAGTAGCAACGAACTCCTCTGTGTATTATGTATTCAGGAAAATTCTCCTCAGAGTTATCTTCAGTGTTGACATCGTTTGCTGGTCGAGCAGGATTTGAAGGTCCTGTTTCGTCACTCTTGTTCTTTGTAGAGTTGAAACGGTCTTCTTCTACTTCTTGAAGAGCATAAGACGAGTCACAATCTTCAGAATTTTCAGGATGTGTTTCCCAATCTTCAGGATGAAGAGACTCATTGTCAGCGACACTTTCTGAGTCGGTTGCGGGATCATCTTCCCCTTCATCTTCAAAAATGGCATTTATGTGATAATAACCATCTTCAGGATTATAAACCTTGGCAGATGCGTTGAAGCCGAAATCTTCAGTAACTTCAGGCTGCTGAGAAAATTGACAGGGCTGATAAGCCTCTTCTGGTTGACTATTATATTCAAAGGAATCTCCCCATCCAGTTGGTTGGATATCCTCAATCGCAATCTTGTAACTTTCAGGCGCAGTATATTTCACCATATAATCATATTTTCCACTTGGTTGTCCCAAGGTGTCCCAGATCTCTGCAGGAACAGGTTCAGTTTCATTGCCTTTGGATTCTTCTGAAGGAGGATATGGTTCTTCCGGAGATATGTATCCCGAGTCATTAAGATAACATTTCCATTCTTCTTCAGGATCAGGTAGACCTTCTTCGACGCATTCTTCAATAAGGACATTAACCTCTTGAGGAATTGGGTTAAGGAATCATCCACTAATGAATGTTTCTTTGATCGGACGAAAGGTTTCATCCTTCTTATTGCAGCTTGAGAATGTTGGTGAACATCCGAGACCTGCTCTAGTTTCATTCTTGGTCGGAATCACAACTTGCCCCCAGCCAGTGGTAGTTCCATCTTTTACTACTTTCACTGCCTCTTTGTAAGAAGAGATTGACGCTTTCTTTTTGGAAGATTCGTCTTCTAAAGAAAGACCTTGGAACTGAGTTCCTTCCACATCATCAGCACCAATGAAAGAGAAATTGGATAAATGGCTCACCATCAGGGCTTGCTCCCCACTTATTGTCACCAATTTTCCATTTGTTACAAACTTTAACTTTTGGTGGAGCGTAGAAGTTACTGCCCCTGCTTCATGGATCCATGGTCGTCCTAACAAACAGCTATAAGCAGCTTGAATGTCCATGACCTGGAAGGTGATTTGAAATGTACGTGGACCAATTGTCATGGGAAGGTTGACCTCGCCGATAACAGATTTTCGCGATCCATCAAATGCTTTGACAACTACACCACTGAACTTCATAGGCATTCCTTGGTAAGACAAACGAGCAAGAGTCGTCTTTGGCATCACATTCAAGGAAGATCCGGTGTCTACCAATACATTGGACAAAGAGTCTGACTGACAGTTCATAGAAATGTGCAAAGCAAGATTGTGATTTCTACCCTCCTCGGGGAGTTCTTCATCACAGAAGCTTAAATTGTTGCAAGCTGTTATGTAGGCTATTATCCCATCAAAGTGGTCAACAGTCACATCATGATTTACAAAAGCTTGATCCAAAACTCTCATCAGGGCTTCCCTGTGGGCTTCTGAATTCAACAGCAATGAAAGTATTGAGATTTTTGAAGGAGTCTGCATAAGCTGATCCACAATCTTGTATTCACTTCTTTTGATAAGCTTCAAAATTTCATCAAAGTCAGGATTGACATTGGTTCCACTGGATTGACCAACATCAGTGTTTGTATTACTGACAGGAGTTTCCCCAGGATTCCCTGCTGGTGTACTGATAGAATTTTGTCCGGTCGCAGGAGCAACAGGTTGCTTCGGAGGTAATGGAGTATACACACGTCCACTTCTTGTTACTCGACTCACATCAGCGATGTTCACGACAGATGAAAGAGTAGGTAAAGGAACTTCTTGTCCATTCTTTATCATTGTGGCATTGTAGTTGTATGGAACTGCCTTGTCAGAGTCATAGGGAACAGGTCCAGGTAGACAAATGATTAAAGGAGCAACAGGAACCTTCGGCTTGTTATAAGTAACTTCCATGCGCTCAGGCATGTTGAAATGAGGAACGATGACGTTAACTGTAGGCATTTCCGAGTTGATATCTGAGACTAAAAGCTCATGCGGATAGCATCCTATCATGTTAACTTCATTTTCATTCCTATTTCTGTAGATCTGAATAGTACCATTATCCAACAGTACTTGGAGATCTCTTCTCACAATCGAACATCCATGAGAATCTACACAACATATGCTACAGGAACCATAGTGATGCTGGCGAAAATTCTGCCCTCGACAGAGAGTGGCGTGCATTTGTACCAAATTGGCTCTTGAGAAATTGATATTATAGACTCGATATGGACCAGGACATCCATACACCATGTTTACAACATGCCCTCCATGATTGGGTAGCGGATTTGCTTGCACATTAGGATTCAAATTTCTGAAAGAGAGGAGATTAGATCTTACCAACCTCTGAACTTCATGTTTCAAAGCTATGCAATGTTCGAGATCATGGCCAGGTGCTCCTTGATGATAAGGGCATGAGACCTCAGCTTTGTACCACCATGGGAGTTTCTCAGGTACTGGTGGTGGTGCTTTAGTCTGAACAAGACCTCTTTCAATCAAAGCAGGGTACAATTCTGTGTAGGTCATTGGAATCGGATCAAACTGTGGAGCTCTTTGTACACGATTCTGATTATTGTTAAACTGCTGAGCCTGTTGTCGAGGCTGTTGTTGTTGAAATTGCGGAGTAAATCCCGGATTCGGTGTTGTATTAACGGCTGGTGCGATAGCAGCTACCTGTCGTTGACGATTAACATTTCCTCTTGGCTTCCCTTGGGACACCATGTCAACACTTTGTTCTTTCTTCTTTGGGAAACCACTTCCAAACTTTTTGGTTCCGCTTGAAGATCCACCTTCTTTAGTTAGACGTCCGGTTCGGACTCCTTCTTCTAGACGCATCCCCATGTTTACCATTTCGGTGAAATCACTTGGAGCACTAGCAATCATGCGTTCATAATAAAACGGACTGAGAGTATTCAAGAAGATCTTTGTCATCTCTTTTTCTTTTAACGGTGGATTAATCTGAGCAGCAGTTTCTCTCCATCGTTGGGCATACTCTTTGAAAGTTTCATGGTCTTTCTGAGCCATGGATCGAAGCTGATCTCTGTCTGGAGCCATATCTGAGTTATACTTGTATTGTCGGACAAAGGCCTCGCCTAAGTCATTGAAAGTTCGAATATTGGTGCTATCCAAGCCTGTGTACCACTTCAGTGCGGCACCAGTCAAACTGTCTTGAAAGTAATGGATAAGCAACTGATGATTATCTGCATAAGTAGACATCTTCCTGGCATACATCACAAGATGACTTTGTGGACAAGAACTACCTTTGTATTTCTCAAAGTCTGGGACCTTGAACTTGGCTGGTATTTGTACACTGGGAACCAAACATAGCTCCTGGGCATTCTTTCCAAACAAATCTTTTCCCCGAATAGCTTTGACTTTCAGCTGAATCTTGTTGAACTGCTCTTGGAGATCTCCTACAAGATTACGCTGATTTGTGCTATCACCTTGATCATGATAAATCTCATTGCCATCATAAGGAACAGTGTGGACCGTAGGAGTCGGAACTGTCATAGTGGGCTGAGAAAGTGCCATAGTGACTTGAGAAAAAGTTACCCCCTGATTTGGAGTAAACTGTGAACTTTGTGCACCAGGCGCTTCAGTTGTAGCTGTTTGAACCCCAGAGAAATTATGGCGAAATCCTGTACCAAAGCTGAAAGGCGTGCCCCAACCTTCTGGCATGGAGAAAGATGGAATACCGAACGCAACTGTAGAAACTGGAGTAGTGACTTCAGATGTTACCGTTGCTTGACTGTTGGGTGGCGGCGGCTGATTTTGTGCGGTCATTAAGGAGTCAACCAGAGTAGTGAGACTTTCCAACTTTTCCTGAAGGGTGGTCACCGTACCACGAAGCTCAATATTCTCTTGTTCAGAGTGTTCCATTACTCTTCTTCTGTTTGAACGAGTATTGTATCTGTGATCTGATTGTGAGCGTGGTCGAGAAACTTTGAGACGCGACAGCTTGACGATCTATTGGAGAAAGATCCAAAAGATGAGACTCTATACAACAGACTCGATATGCAGAATGATGCATGCAAAAAGAAATTTATGATTTTTTCCAAACATTTTAAAGATTATTTCCTTGCAAACATTTGAACACAAAATATTCTTTTATTCATTCATTTTTTATTACAATAATGGGAAGTGTTACAACATTGGAGCGTAGCTCCTTACAGAATCAAATGATACGTGAAAATTTAAATAAATCCTAAGCATCTTCATCAGACGAAGAACCAAATGCATTGTGCAACTTGAGCTTCATGATTTCTTTCCCATAGCGAGCTTTCAACTCGGCCTTTTCAGCTCTCAGCTTGTCAACCACATTCTTCCAATTGTCAGGTATCGGAGCGTTGTTTGTTGAGCCTTCAAGCTTTTTCTTGCTTTCTTTGATGTATCTTCTGATTGCGGCATCTTTCCGACGGATCTTCTCATCTTTGTTCATGAGCCATCCATCCTGATAATAGAGAGTTTCTTCGTGTTCTTTCACTTGTTTCTTCAACTTTCTATTTTCCACATCAGTTCTTCGAAACTTTTCTTTCCAAGCATCTTTCTCTATCCTCATCTTGGTCAAAGTGTCTTGGTATTCCTCCATAGCGGGAATGTTGGGTCGTTGAGGCACCACAGGGAACATGGGTTTTTCATAATCATAAGGCATTTGAAACTCCCTTGCTCTTTTCCTTACCCAACAGGTGTAGGCGCTCGTAGCGATACAGTTCTTTGTCTCACCTTTTTCTTTCCATCGGATGTCGTACCAAGCTCTCATCATTCTTGTCTTCAACCTTTGAGGATCTTCCCTTTCTTGATAGAAGTAGCTTTCTACTGCGAGACCAACAGGTTTAACTGAATTTGCATACCCGAGTTGTCGTCGGGCTAAGATCGGATTGTAGTTAATTCCTCCTTGTGTACCAATGAGAGGTACGTTGGCGAATTCTCCGCAACTATCAATGGTTTCTGTACCGCAGCGAGCCAAGGTATACCACTGAATATCATTATTAGTAAGAGACATAAGTCTTTGAGACCATCGCAAACCTTCCCGGTTTTCCGTGAAAATGGGAGACTTAGGTAAGTGCGAAACAATCCATTTAAACAACAGAGGTGCACAACATACAATAATTCCACCACCTTGGTGATTCCTATGATGGACGAAGAAATACATGTCACCAAGCAGAGTTGGAACGGGATTTTCATTCAAAAAGACCTTTATGGCATTGATATCAACGAAGTCGTCGATATTGGGAAACAAAACCAACCCATAGATGAGCAAGGCTAGTACAGCTTCAAAAGCTATCATGCTACCAGTCTCGATGAAGTCAAAGGCTTTCTTTATTAGAAACTGTGAAGGCAAACCTGGAAGGTTTCCTTTGGTAGTCCAATTACTCTCTATTTCAGATTTTTTCAAATGGGTACTTGCTGCAATGACGTGTGACTTAGGAATGGCTTCCAAACCATTGAAAGGTATTTTGTCAGACACAGGGATACCCAAAAGATTGGCATATTCTTCCAAGGTCGGTACCAACTGGTAGTCTGGAAAGGTAAAACACCGGTAGACGGGGTCATAAAACTGAACCAAAGTTTTGAGAAGTCCTTCATCAACATGAGTGTTCAAAATAGGCAAAAGCTTTCCATGGCTTTTCCTAAAATCAGAAGGATCTTGTACAAAAGATGCTAACTCTATCAGTTTTCCCACATCAGGCGCTTTGAAACCGTACCTCTTGGTATACCTTTTTACTTCTTCCATGACTAAATCCTAAAATGTTTGCAAAGAAAATTTCTCTAAATTTTTGGAAAAATCATGTTTTTATGGAAAAAGATTTTTTATTTTTATGGATGTATGAATGCGTGGATGGATGAATGCCACATATTCAAACATGGTAACGCATACATGGTAGCACATACATGGTAATACAGACATGGTAATGGCAACACAAATACATGGTACACACGGGTTCAAAGGTCCAGCGTCACGAGCATGAGGTCAGAGAACCAAAAATGGGATAGTTCTAGTTAATCACCTGCACAACATGTTCTACTGATACGTCAGAGTCTACATTTTTCTTTCGGATATTACCGGCTTTCCACAATTAAACTCATGAGCCAGTAATATTCTCAAGAAAAACTCGTCTGAGTGTGGTTCTCCGCATGACAACTAATCCAAGTCTTCACCTGAATAGTTTCTGCACCACAACCTAATAAGGCCAGGATGGGTTGGGGTTCTACGGTCTCTCAGCTTCTACAGTTCAATGAAAGCAATAATGTCTTCGCAATTAACTCGCTAAACATATATTACAAACAAGGAACCTCCACTGAGCGGAAGGATTCTCACGTGCGCCTGCACATGACTATACCCCCCACCTAATTTCTTATGTGTACTTAATCCGGGTTAGGATTTGTCCATAATGTATCACTTGTAACAGAATCCACACAAGTAACAGAACCAAAGAACCAAACAAGAACATAATAAAAATAAAACAAATAGAAATAACCCTTTCTTTGGAAACAATAAAAAGATGGTCCCCAGTGAAGTCGCCATTTTTCTGTCGCGGGGAAAAATCGTTGTCTTTTTTTTGGGATGAGACACCTGATGCCTTCTTTGGGCTCGAGTGCTCAAAAAATGATTTTTCTTTTGTACGGACCAAACTTTTTATTGTTTCCAAAAGAGGAAAAGGAAAAAAGTTGCAATAACCTTAAAAGTGGGGGAGAGATCTTGGGTAAGAGGGTTGGTTATACGAAGGGAAGGTATTAGCACCCAACGTATCTATAGTACTCTATAGGTTTCTTTGTTTTGTTTATTCCATTCTTGTTATGGTGGAGGTTCTTGTGAAATAGGTGGGACCTAAGGTGTTTGTTTGATTATGCTCGCAAAGATCATCGCGATCCTCTGCATACATATCCCCTAGAGGGAATCAGAGCATCTGTAGCTCGGGGTCTACGGGTGCTAAGGTTTGAATGGTTTTTTGTGTTTTGTTTTGTTTTGCTCGCCAAGGATCGACCTTGTGCCTACGTATTCTCAAAGGGATGTTGAGAAAGTCAGAGCAATCGTAGTTCCCACTTATGCTAGTGGAAGCAAAGGAAAAGAGACAAATGTCATCTAAATGTTCGATGTATCTAATCTATATCATCACATACATCTGTTTGATTTTGTTTGAAAATCTTTTCATTATAAGCCCGGGGCCATGCCACTTAGGGTGCTTAGAATGATAAAGATGTTTTTGTTGTTTAACCAGCCTTGTGGCAAAAACTTTCGATGAAGTCAGCCTTGTGACAAAAAGTTTTGATTAATCAGCCAGCCTCGTGGCAAAAGTTTCAATGAAGTCAGCCTTGTGACAAAAACTTTGATTAATCAGCCAGTATGGTGGCAAAACGGTTTGATTGATTAGCCAGCCTTGTGGCAAAAAGGTTTAATTGATTAGCCAGCCTTGTGGCAAAAAAGTTTAATTGATTAGCCAGCCTTGTGGCAAAAAAGTTTGATTGATTGATTGATTGTTTGTGATGATATAAAAGAGATACTCTTATCATAGAGATGATAAATGTCTAATCTCCTAGGGTATTTGTTTTGGATATTGGGGATGCTTATAAGAAGCCCGTGGGTCCTTGTACGAAGCCCAAGAGGAGGCTATCCGAGGGTCCTTGCATTGTAAGCCCAAGAGGAGGCTATGGGAGGGACAATCCAGGGTCCTTGCATTGTAAGCCCAAGAGGAGGCTATGGGAGGGTCACTCGTTTGTACAAAGCCCAAGGGGAGGCATGGTATAGTTGGTCTGAGCTCTTAGAGCGATTTCACCGGGAAACCATACTCTATGTCCTAACCTAAACTAGTGGAGATTCTTTGCACGAAGCCCAATAGGAGGCTATGGGGAACCTAGTGTTGTACTAAGTTGAACAAGCACACATATCACACATATGAACAAACATGAACAAGTATGAATAAACATGAACAGGTATGAACAATTATATATATGACAAAGTGTGTGTATATAATGGAGTTTATGAAGGAAATATACCTGTAAGCATGATCCATTTGTATACACGGGGCTCGGGACTTACACTCGGGGAGAGGTCCACTTGAATTTATTCAAAGCTATGTAAACAGGTATTTACAAAAGGGCTTGGGACTTATACCTACATGGAGGCCCATGGTATATTTTTGGGAAGATTTAAAGAAACCTTCATTTTTGGTTTGTTATTCAAAGTTAAAAATCAAACTGATCGAGATATGTACAAAAATGTGTGTGTACAATGAAATACCTAATTTCATGTACAGGAATGGGTATGTACAAAAGGGGCTTTGGGACTTATACCTACGTGGAGGCCCATGTTTTATTTACAAAACATGGTTGATTGTTTATTAACAGAGCGCGAGGTTTCGCTTTTGAAAAACTGTTTGAAAGTTTGTTTTGAAAGAAGTTTATTCTGTTGGAAGAAAAACTGTACAAAAAGAAAAGAAATGGGACTTACACTCTCTAATATTCGAGAGGCCCCTGTTTTATTTCCATAAAACAGGGTGGATGGTTTTGAAAAAAAGATGTGAGATTTATTGTTTTAAAAACAGTTTGAAAAGTATTGTTTTGAAAAAGTTTTCTGTACAAAGAAAAACTGTAAAAGAAAAAAAAGAGTGGGTCTTATACTCTCTAATATTCGAGAGGCCCCACTTCGTTTTGAAAATCAATTGATCAATTAAAAAGGTTTAATCAATAATTCAAAAAGAAATGGTTTATCGTTTTGAAAAGAATCGCGATCGCTTGTTTTAAAACGATTTGAATTTGAAAGAAATCAACTTAATTAAGTTTAAAACAAGTTTTAATGCTTAATTAAGACCTAAGTGATTAGGGTTTGATCACAAAAGTATTTACAAGTGATTAGGTTTGAAAATTAAATGAAAAAACAATATTTAAAGTATTTAAAAACACTTAAAAATGTATCATTTTAAACCTAATTAAAAACACATTAAATAAATATTTTTTTGTGATTTTTTTTTGATATTGTCAAAATATGTATATTAAATAAGAGGTGTGTAAAAAATGAAGTGAAAATAATGAATTTTGATTGGTTAAATTAATTGGTGAAGTTGTTAAAGAAAATGAAAGAAAATAGTGTCAAAAAAAATGTTTTGGCCCTGCCAGGGTTTGAACCCACGCCCTCTCTCTCACAACTCAAAACACTTGCCAACTGAGCTGCGCGCGCAGCTTGTTATTCATACGCTTCCATTTAATTATATTTGAAAACAAACATTTGAATTTTTTCGAACCAAAAAACGCGCCAAGAACACACCTTCAACTGATTTTTGAAAATCTCTGAAACTGAACCAAATTGATCAAGTGAAGGGTCTATCTTACTCGTTTTTTCACAAGGAACATGATGGTACCATTTAATTTCATTTATTTTAACTCTAAGGCCACTGATTCTCTGATGAACACGAAGAACCCTAATATGACAAATCATTGTGAAATCGTGTATGATCATGATATGATGCAATTGATTGAGGGTTAATGATCCTCATAGGTGCAGAAACAAGATGGTATATCAATATTTCATTTATGATGCATGTATGATAGAGTTTGAAGTTCATGAGGCTTACCTTCAAAAACGGCCAAACTGGAAATTGAAATCGTGCCTGGAGGTGTTACAGATGTTGTTTCTTGATCTGGACAGCATCAATGGACCTTATGGAACATGTTTGAATGCTTGGAACAGTTTGAATTCATCTGAGCTAAGCTATGGAACCTGAACTGCAGTTGCTTCAAGTGAGAATCGAATCTGATGATGGAGGTGTTTCAGATCATGGATGATGGTTGGGATAGCTCATATGAAGTATATGGATGGTGTTTGAAGTGTTAGTTTGGACAGAATTGGCCTGTATTTGATTTTGGCATGATAAGGCTCATTATGTGTTCATATGGAGGTTGAAGAGTGAATCTGAGATTTAGGGTGATTTGGGGTGTGTGAGTGGATCAAACACATCATATTTGATGTTTATGAGATGTTAGAACCATCACTTTGGCCATAACTCAAAGGGTTTGGAGGTTGAGTTTTCTACCTCTTTGAAAACTATGAAACTTGCAATGCAAGAAAGAATAGAGAAAACCTATAATTGTGAGGTTTTGGTGTGATTTGAAGAGTGTTTTGAACCTCTATTTATAGGCCAAGGATTCTGAATGAAGAGCTCTTGCAAGTTGCTTCAAGAATGATGATTTGGCTTAAGAGATAAAATGGAATCTTTCACATTAAATGCAAATGGTTAAAGTAACTAAACCATGGTTATTTTGGCCAAGCTTCTTATCTCTTTCCTATCTGATCTTAAACCAGAAAATATCTCTCAATCATTGCTTTGGTGTGTCATCACTTGAATTATAGGTCATGTAGTCTTGAAACTTAGTGAAAATGGTGAAAATTCAAGTGAAAATGATCACTAAATGCATAATTCAAAACCATAGCTACACTCCATATTTTTTCATGCTCTTGGACATTTTGGAAAGCTCATGTTACACACTTCAAAACCCTAGTTGAAAGTTTCTTCAAGACCTTTAAGGAAATGGGTGAAAAAGATCCATGAACTTTGAAGAAAATGAAGTTTTAAGTGAAATTTTCAAAAGATACCAACTTTGAAGCACCATATCTCTTAAATGGTTGATCTTATGGAAAAAATTTATATGTGTCAAAGTTGTTTATTGGATCAAAATCTACAACTTTCATGTTGGAAGTTTTTTTCAGTTTGTAGGTGAAATTTTGAGAAATTCCCTTCCAAAGTTTGGAAAAAACCATTGAAAAACACTTAGAAAATTTTCTAAGTATGAAAGTCAAACTTTTGACTTTTTGATTCTTGATTGATTTTCTTGATTTTCCTTGATCAAATGACTTCTCATATCATATATTGATGATTCAAAACTTCAAAAGTCATGGTTGACCAAAATTCCCCAAAAGTCAATGGTGATCTTGTACAGTTGACTTTTCAGACGAATCGCGTTTCTGGAGATTTCAAATGAAACAGGTTATCCTCACCAAATGAATAGTATGAATGGATCATATTGAGGTATTAGAGGATATTGAGCCATGATTTGAGTTATGACACCATGTCCTGATTAAAAAGTCAGTGGTTTAGTGAATTAGGTCAAAAAACCCTAATTGTCGATCTGATGAAATTGATGACTGTAGGTCTTGAATTGAGATGTAATTTCCATTGTATATTGTTATAGGGATTATTTGAAGATGATTGAAATCTTTGATTGACTTCCTGAGGATTTTTAGGGTTTCCCAAAGGTGATCCCTGATTTCAGTCTCTGATAGTTCAAAACCCTGATCTGAGGATTTGTCTGATCAATCTTTGTATAGGAGATGTTCTGAGCCAATGGATTAGGTCAAAATGATGCACTTGGGGTCTTGAGGTCATGTCCCAAGTCATTAGGTCAAATCCTGAGCAAAAGTCAGGAGTATGCTGTCTTCAGTCAAAACCCTAATTCAGTCGATTCAAAGCTGTTGAGTTTGTTGAAGTGAATCTATGAGGACCAAATGTTGATTGTTGATGAAGATAGTTCATTTGAGATGAAGGGAGAACAAAACCTTAACTGATTGTTACTTGTACTGATGAGTGATTTCCTGATTAAATCCTGCTGAGTCACAAGTAACAAACACAAGCTATGCAATTTGTTAGAGATGCAAATGATGCATATGTAAATGATATGAGGTGGTATCTTAGGTCAAAAATTGGGGTATGACATATTGGCCAACACTTTTTAAGGATGCTCAGAGTGTGGTGAGGGAATGTGATAGATGTCAACGGACAGGTAACATTTCCAAAAGGAATCAGATGCCACAAAAGGTATGCTCGAAGTGGACTTATTCGACTTATGGGGGATTGATTTCATGGGTCCCTTCCCACCATCATTTGGTAAGCTCTATATCTTTGTGGCGGTTGATTATGTTTCCCAATGGATAGAAGCAGTTGCTCTACCTACAAATGATGCCAAGGTAGTGGTGAATTTTCTCAAGAACAATATATTCTCTAGATTTGGGGTGCCTAGAGCATTAATAAGTGATGAAGGTACCCACTTCTTGAATAAGTTCACGGAGAATCTGTTGAAGAAGTACAATGTGAAACACAAGGTTGCAACAGCCTACCACCCGCAGACAAGTGGACAATTTGAGGTTTCCAACAGGCAAATTAAGCAGATTCTTGAGAAGACTGTCAGTGCTTCTAGGAAAGATTGGGCAGTGAAACTAGATGATGCATTATGGGCATACAGAACTGCTTTCAAAACTCCCATAGGAATGTCACTGTATCAGCTGGTTTATGGAAAAGCATGTCACCTACCACTTGAACTAGAGCACAAGGCTTTTTGGGCCTCAAAATATTTGAATTGTGATCTGACTAAGGCTGGTGATTCTAGAATTCTACAACTCCACGAGTTAGAAGAGTTCAGGAATCAAGCGTATGAGAATGCCAAGATATATAAAGACACAACCAAAAAATGGCATGATCAAAAGATCCAGAAGAAGGAGTTTTTGGAGGGACAACTCGTCCTCTTATTCAACTCTAGACTTAAGTTGTTTCCGGGAAAACTTAAGTCCAGGTGGTCTGGCCCGTTCATTGTCAACAAAGTGTTTCCACATGGAGCTATCGAACTCAGAAATGACAAGAGTGGGGATATCTTCAAGGTGAATGGTCTACGGTTAAAACCGTATATAACAGGACAAGGATCCGGAACTATTGATTATCTTCGTCTGACTTGATCAGATGAGGACTCGTCGAGCCATGGGACGTTAAACGAAGCGCTGAGTGGGAGACAACCCACTAGTTCGTTTTTAACATATTCGTTTTGTGTTTTGTTTTTGTCTTTACAGAGCCATCAAGGAATGCATAGAGAAGAAAGGGGAA
The DNA here is from genome assembly GCF_029867415.1 of Vicia villosa. NCBI lineage: Eukaryota > Viridiplantae > Streptophyta > Magnoliopsida > Fabales > Fabaceae > Vicia > Vicia villosa. The sequence goes on from NC_081181.1 coordinate 202,740,687, forward strand.
ACACACAAGAAAAAGGGAAATTCTTGAAGACAGCGCCTGACACGGTCAGCCCGTGTCAACTGACACGGTCAGCCCGTGTCAGCTGACACGGCCGTGTCAGGCTGAACAACATTTTCATTGCGCAAAGAAAAAACAAACAGAATGTGACACGGGCAGCCCGTGTGGGATGACACGGCCGTGTCACGCTCGCTGGAAGATAATTTCGAACAGGTATCTCTATGATAAAACTTTAGCAGATTTAGGCCTAGCTGAGGAAGTTTATAAACTGCTTAATATGTTAGGGTTATTAGAATTTATAAGGAACGACACACCCACTTATGAGCGAATTACTATTGAATTTTTAAGTACTGTTGAGTACGTAGTACATACAGAATGGGAAGGCTTTGTTCCTATGTGCACAGGTGCTCTAACGTTCAACCTCTTCAATGAGGAGTATCATTTGACCTTAGAGGAATTGGCTGAAGTCCTCAATATACCTGCGGACAGGCCGGGAAGCTTTACCCGGACATTCAGTCCAAGTAGGTTTTGGAAAGATATCACTGGACTGCAAGAGTACGAAGCTAAGGGTGCTAAGGCAACTCGGATTCACAACCCATGCTTTAGGTATATCCAAAAATGTCTTGCTTATTCTTTGTTTGGCATGGGTGATAGCACGGGCGTTATATCCCAAGCGGGACTTTTTCTAATGTATGCGATGACCGAGGGGAGCCCGGTCAATGTCGCTGCATTTGTGGCAGCCCATTTGAGAAAAGTAGGTAAAGTCGTGTCAGGTGATATTTCTGTTGGAGGAATAATCACTCAAATTGCCAAGTTTGTAGGCTGTGATCCAGTGGTTTATCAGGATAACCAAGTTGCAGGTATGACTAAACTTGATATGCATGCTCTTATTAATCAAGTCATGATTGAAAAAAAGGGAAATCGGAATGGGTACAAGGTTTCAAAACAAGTGATTATGCATCTCCCAAACCCGGAAAAAATCTCCACCCTTGATCGTGAGAACTGCCTCTATGATATTTTAGGATCAGACTTTCATTTCGTACCAGGAGAGGAAAATCAAAGGGAAAGCGAGAACATACATTTAAATATGGGTGAGTCATCACAAGGTGGTAGACAGTTTCCTTCACACACTTCGGAAGAATGGCGTTGGCTACAAGGAGAGGTTGCGGAGCTCAGGGCTGAACAAACCCGCCAAGGAAATGAGTTATTCTGCCAAGGAACCGAGCAAACCCGACAAGGAGAAATGCTAACAAATATGCACCACATGATGCAACAATTGATGTTGCAATTCCCCCATCCTCCTCCACAATGATGTGCTCTGTAAGTTCTCTCTCGCATGTACCGAAACATTGGGGACAATGTTTAGTGCAAGTTCTTCAATTTCACCACTTACCTTCTCAATCCAGTTCTTCAAGTTGCGTCCACATTTTCGGCTACGTCCACTTCCAAAGTGCCTCGAGGGGTTAAGTTTGGGTTGTATCGTTCACCCACTCACTACCAATTTTATCATGCCTTCAGCAACAACCTTCAACTTGTCGTACTTTGGACAGAATTTGAAAAACTACCACATACCAAATAAGAAAACACACTTAAAATAAAAAATACTCAAAACAATAAAACAGTAAAATAAAATCCCTCCCCCACTTGCACTAAACATTGTCCCCAATGTTTTCATACATGCGAGAGAGAACTTAAAGAGCACATCATTGTGGAGGAGGATGGGGGAATTGCAACATCAATTGTTGCATCATGTGGTGCATGTTTGTTAGCATTTCTCCTTGTCGGGTTTGCTCGGTTCCTTGGCGGAATAGCTCATTTCCTTGGCGGATTTGTTCAGCCCTGAGCTCCACAACCTCTCCTTGTAGCCAACGCCATTCTTCCGAAGTGTGTGAAGGAAACTGTCTACCACCTTGCGATGACTCACCCATATTCAAATGTATGTTCTCGCTTTCCCTTTGATTTTCCTCTCCTGATACAAAATGAAAGTCTGATCCTAAAATATCATAGAGCCATTCTCACGATCAAGGGTGGAGATTTTTTCCAGGTTTGGGAGGTGCATAATCACTTATTTTGACACCTTGTACCCAAACCGATTTCCCTGTTTTTCAATCATGACTTGATTAATAAGAGCATGCATATCAAGTTTAGTCATACCTGCAACTTGGTTATCCTGATAAACCACTAGATCACAACCTACAAACTTGGCAATTTGAGTGATTATTCCTCCAACAGAAATATCACCTGACACGGCTTTACCTACTTTTCTCAAATGAGCTGCCACAAATGCAGCGACATTCACCAGGCTCCCCTCGGTCATCGCATACATTAGAAAAAGTTCTGCTTGGGATATAACGCCCGTGCTATCACCCCTGTCAAACAAAGATTAAGCAAAACATTTTTGGATATACCTGAAGCATGGGTTGTGAATCCGAGTTGCCTTAGCACCCATAGCTTTGTACTCTTTCAGTCCAGTGATTTCTTTCCAAAACCTGCTTGTAGAAGGGTCATTTGGTAGTGATTAAGTGAGAAGATGTAAACGGGGAGTTTAACTCCGAATTGATAATGCTAATAGTGGACTTCATCTCTGGCTTGGTAGCCCTCAAAGTAGGTATTGTTGTATACCGAACTGGGTGAACAATTCTGTGTGTTATTTATTTTCTACACTGTTATTTGTATTCCTAACTTGTCTGTTTTTATAGTGTCAGATCAGATGTCATGACATCCATATATGACATTTGAGTTCTGTCTTACCAGAATTTCATCACGTGTGTGGCTTGAGGGTGGGGGCCCTAAGGCTAGAGGGTGGGCGCCCAACCTTGTTCCATATATATATTTTTCTTTTGCTGATTAATTAATGGGCCTCCAATACGGGCTTTTGCATTTCTTCACCGAATAATCCTTCGAATATACTTTATTTCTCTTCTTTTTAATCGAACTCGGGAAAAATTAAATACCTGAAATAAAATGAAAATACCAGCATAATACTAAAATAAAATATTATAATTAATATAAAATAAAGACATAATTTGTGTTAATCGAAATCAAATATACGATATATTTTCGCGTTATCAAATCCCCTATACTTGAACATTTGCTTGTCCTCAAGCAAATAATCATTAAAACAGTTGGACAACACATCTTAAATGCAAACTCATGACACGGCTCAAGTTGTACCTGGTTACGAAATGTTATTATTAGAATATCATCATATTAATCTCAACACCTAGAAATCTCAACACCTTGTCCTTTTCGCTTGTTTTATCCATTTTCAATCACATTAAGCCTATTATCTTATCACGCACATAGTAGAGTAGTCGGTTAGTGATTATAATCCTTTTGAACCAGCCAATAATGAGTTTCTTTTGTCATCTCAGGTTTCGTGACCGTTGGGTTAAACGACCGGCTGATGGTCACCTAACTTAGTTGGTACATTCCCTATAGCATAGAATATTATTTTCATAAATTATATGGATCATTTACTTATATTCATCGACTCTCTACGTAGTTTGTGTTTAAGACGGTGCCGACTGCTAAATAAACTACTCAGGGTTACTTTAAACTAAAGTTTGAGGTTTCGGTATAATAGGTACACAAATCGGTCTTGCATACTCGGGGGTTTTATAGTGTCGAGACGGTAATAATATTGTCTCAATTTCACCAGAGTTTCTAACATTTCTTAAAAAAAGGTAGCCTTCATACTTTCGAGCGCGTAGAGCTATGCATCTTATCAAGCTAAAAAAATTGTTATGGCTCAAGAAATTGAGGAATTAAAATAAGTACGAAAATTCGCATACGTAGGATTTAATTAACATAAACTTTTTATTGAATGGAAATTGCGACAAATAAAAATAAGAGAAACATAGAAATTCTTCCCTCACACTTAAGATGTGCATTGTCTCTAATGCAACAAGGTAGAAAGAAAAACAACTCCTAATCCTCATTTTGTTCGTGAGTCCTTCTTCGTCCCCTAGTTCGAACCCTTCTATCCGAGTCAGGTGGTGCATCAGATTGTTGAAAGTAGTTATGAACGTCGTCCACGCAAAGTGACAACGCTTGCATTCCATCGCTTAAACCTGACATGCGGTTGGTCATTTCCTGATAGTTGTTGTCAGTTCGACTCTGAAATTGTTGGACCAATTGCAACATTTCATTATGCATTTGGTTAGATATCGCATTTTGTTGCATAATGGCCTTAGGCGGAGGAGGATAGAACGGTGGAAGGTCCTTTGGCTCTTGTTCTTAGTCTTCATTAGGAGCAGGTGCATCAAGAGTAAAACGCCATCGTGTCATATGTCGCACGTCAATGCGATTGGGACTAGGGGTGTGCAAAATATCCAGTTATGGTGGCCAAATCCATAACCAAATCACTTTTAAATATCCTGATATAATTGAATGGTTATTTACCGGTTTAGTTATTAACGATTTGGTTATCCATTTATATAATCCATATATAATTAAATGGTTATTAACCGGTAAAATTATTTTGGATTCGATTATAATCCGGTTATTATCCAAATCCAAATATTTTAATTCTAAAAAAAAAATAAAAAAAAATAATTTTTAAAACTGGATTTTTTTTAAAACCCGGTTATATAATCATAACCAAATTTATAACCAGTTTTGATTAAAATGTGGTTATGGTTTGGCTTTTGAAAACAACCAACCATGCACCCTTTTAATTAGGACATGGTAGAATGACGCTTTCCACTTTCTTGCCATTAACAACCAAATTGAATTTACCATCCGCTCTCGGAGAAATCAAATGAGAACCTGGGCAATAGGTGATGTCTATAGTTTGTGCGGGCATGGCGAGATGAGAAATGGCCACTAGTTTGTTGGTTAAGCCCAAAGCGATGGCTATCAAAGTAATTATACCACTGAAAATAAAAGGAGTGGTTCCCTTTGTCAAAATACACACTTGTATGTGGTCTAGAAGAAATAGAGCCACATTAATTCGTCTTTCGAAGAGTGAACAGAACAAGAAGAACATTTCCGTTTGGTTTACTTTGTGGTTGTTCGTCCGACCGAAAATAGTGTACGCCAAGATACGATGGAAGTATCGAATATCCGGATTATGGATGCGCGTAGCGTAGAGGTCTTTTCAGCCTTCGGTTGCTTCACCAGTTAGATTTTGCCAGAGGCTAAATCCTAATACCTCCCATTGTCCTTCGGGTGTGTGAACCTTATAGAGAACATTTTCTCCTCGCGTGAAATGTAGCAATTCAGCAAGGCGATCGTGTACCGTGGAATATTCTAGATTGAATATTCTGAACCGGACGATTCCAAAAGTATCAAGTTCATCTGACGGGCATTAATAAACAAAAGAACTTAAAGATTCAAGCACTAGCGGTTCGTAAGTGGGATCATTAATGGTGCAGAGGGTGGATAGACTGGCTCGGTCTAGCATCCGATGTACACTTTCGAGTAGACCCATCATGTCTAAGCAATATGTGTCCGCGTATTTTGTTGGTACGACAGAACGTTGGTAGAAGATTATGTATTTTCTACGTTGTTCTCCACCATCTTCGGTTCGAAAAGTGACTCGTGATAGGTCTAGTGGTGGTCTTGCAGGTCTTTAACATTAAATTACATGCATTATAGAATGCATTGAACCTATCTCTGTTATTGAAGTTATGAATTTTAACTTGTGCATGTGACTCTATAATGCATGTGATTTAATGTTATAGTCTAAGAAGTATGGTTTGAAAAGTATAGAGATAGGTTCGATGCGATAATTGCCAGAGACAAGTCTGGAAGCGTGCAAAGAAATTTGTGAAGCATTTGAGCAACAGGGCACCCGCTCCTCCACCTTGAAGCCACTGATACTTCCCCCTAGGGCACCCGCTCCTTCCTCTAAGGAAGGGCCCTCGCCCTCTCTTCTTTTCTCTTTTCCTCTCTCTCTCTCTCACGTGAACTCTCTTATTTCCATTTCCTTTTCGTTTCCATTCTTTTTTATTATTTCTTGTCTTATCCTTTCTCTTGCATGCATGCTAATTGGATAATGTTTGGTCAATTAATAATAATTTTTCACCAACACAACGCATGCAGTGCACCACATTTACTTCTCTACAAAACACATTTACTCCACATTTAATTTCTTCACTCCACCTCATTTTCCTCTACGTTTTTCTCCCTCTCTCTCCATCTATATCATTTATTCCACCCTTTAATTTACCACTCCATCACTACTCTTTCTATTTTCATTCAACTTTCCTAAACTCTAAAAATTCTTAACCTTTCTCTCTTCCCCTCATAATCTTTCCATTAACCACCACCCGTGCAAAATCCTTCATTAAAACCCACCACCAATCCCTTCATCCCCTTTAATTCTCATCCACCATATATAAAACAAAATCTTTCACATCTGCACCGTTCCCCCACCTCTTCCTCACGCTTCATAAATTCTATTTTTCAGAAAATACCATACCAAAATCTTTTCGCTATGAATCCTAAAGTCCAAAACCAAAACAGACAAGTTAGACCTTCAAGACAACCACTAGACCTATCACGAGTCACTTTTCAAACCGAAGATGGTGGAAAACAACGTAGAAAATACTTAAACTTCTACCATTGTTCCGTCGTACCAACAAAATACGCGGACGCAGATTGCTTAGACAGGCTGGGTCTACTCGGAAGTGTACATCAGATGCTCGATCGAGTCGATCTATCCACCCTCTGCACCAGAAATGATCCCACTTACGAACCGCTAGTGCTTGAATTTTTAAGTTCTTTTGTTTATGAATGCCCATCAGATGAACCTGATACTTTTGGGATCGTTCGGTTCAGAATGTTCAATCTAGAATATTCCATGGAACACGATCGCCTTGCTGAATTGCTACATTTCACACGAGGAGAAAATGTTCTCTATAAGGTTCACACACCCGAAGGACACTGGGAGGTATTAGGATTTAGCCTCTGGCAAAATCTAACTGGTGAAGCAACCGAAGGCTGGAAAGACCTCTATGCTACGCGAATCCACAATCCATGTATTCGATACTTCCATCGCATCTTGGCGTACACTATTTTCGGTCGAACAAACAACCACAAAGTAAACCAACCGGAAATGTTCTTATTGTTCTGTTCACTCTTCGACAGACAAATTAATGTGACTCCATTTCTTCTAGATCACATACAAACGTGTATTTTGACAAAGGGAACCACTCCTTTTATTTTCAGTGGTATAATTACTTCAATAGCCATCGCTTTGGGCTTAACCAACGAACTAGCGACCATTTCTCATCTCGCCATGACCGCACAAACTCTAGACATCGCCTACTGCCGAGGTTCTCATTTGATTTCTCCGAGAGCGAATGGAAAGTTCAATTTGGTTGTTAATGGCAAAAAAGTGGAAAGCGTCATTCTACCATGTCCTAATCGCATTAACGTGCGACATATGACACGATGGCGTTTTACTCTTAATGCACTTGCTTCTAATGATGACCAAGAACAAGAGCCAGAGGACCTTCCACCTTTCTATGCTCCTCCTAGGGCCCTTGAAAATGTTCAACCGCAAATTACTATGAAAATAATATTCTATGCTATATAGGGAATGTACCAACTAAGTTAGATGACCCTCAGCCGGTCGTTTAACCCAACGGTCACGAAACCTGAGATATTTGACAAAAGAAACTCATTGTTGACTGGTTCAAAAGTTATCTGATACTGAACTTGATAGGGCGAACTACAATTCGATCCCCCCAAACCTGCAATTGAGTAAATAAAAGTAGTATACCACGTAATTGTGCCAGAACTCCGTGCTAAAAATAATCATAATCACTAATCGACTACTCTACTATGTGTGTGATAAGATAATGGTCTTCATATGATTGCGCGCGAATGAAAATGTGTAAAACAAAGGAAAAGGACAAGCTTGAGCTATGATGGCATGATTAGGATTGGTATGCATATGGCGGAGTCGTCTAATGTCGTTACTGTATTCTTGGTGTTGAGATTGATCTCATGATATTCTAACAATAACATTTTGTAACCAAGTACAACTTGAGTCGTGTCATGAGTTTGCATTTAATCTATGTTGTCCAACTGTTTTAATGATTATTTGCTTGAGGACAAGCAAAGGTTCAAGTATAGGGGAGTTTGATAACACGAAAATATATCGTATATTTGATTCGAATAACATAAATTATGTCTTTATTTTATATTAATTATATTATTTTATTTTAGTATTATGCTGGTATTTTCATTTTATTTCAAGTATTTAATCTTTCCCGAGTTCAATTAAAAAGAAGAGAAATAAAATATTTTTGAGGATTATTCGGTGAAGAAATGCAAAAGCCCGTATTGGAGGCCCATTATTTAATCCGCAAGAGAATAAAAAAAATTAAAAAATATATATGGAACAATGTGGGGCGCCCACCCTCTAGCCTTAGGGCCCCCACCCTCAAGCCACACGCGTGAGATGAACTTGAAGAAATGAAGAATTGGGGGTGCCCACCCTTGCTACATAGGGCCCCCGCCCCTGAGCCACGTTGCAAAAAGAAAGAAAAAATAGGGACGTCTGTCCCTTGTGCTTGTGGCTCCCGCCACAAGCGTAAGTTTAGGTCCATATCCAGATTTTTCTCTCCACGCTCAACAACAACGTTTCAACGTCTCCTATCCAAAGATTTCTCGAGACTCATTCTTCATAAATTAAGCCTTTCACTTCCAATGAATTTCCCCATGTGCAGTTACGAGGCTGACACTATAAAAGCAAGCTAAAGGTTGGGGGGTTCAGCCGTTTTTACCCAGATTTTAATTAGAGTTCAGAGCAAGTTTTATTTTTCCAGTTTTCTTTTTGTTTCCAATTTCCTTTATGCAAATTGGTTGTAATCCGAGAACAAGAAGCAAAAGCCTACCGTTTGTGGAGGATTGCATCTGCTATTTCTAGCTTTAATTTTAATTCCAAATTTTCATTTTTATGCTTTGTAGTTTAAATTATTTATCGATAATATGTTTAAATTTATGTATTCTATTTATTACTATGAATCTGTAATGAATATCATGTCTAGCTAAGCATTTTAATTCCGGTATGTAATCTTAAACCGAAGGGATTCGATAACGAATTGGCATAATTTATTGTATAATTAATTCTCTTTTCTGGTTTGATTCTTATTATTAATATTAAAAATGTTTTATTACAAGAGTAAAAAGCAATATAGAGGTTAAAATTAATAGGAACGAGAGTTTGAAATTTAACTGGACAGTAAGAATAAAACGTTAATTTTGAATACAGCAAGAGCTCTTTAAGATTGATTGAACACTATTTGTTTTCAAAAAGTATTTTTGGAGTTTTAAATGACATAGCGAGAGCGATCATCTAGGTCTAATTATATAGTCGGAATCAATAAACACGAGAGTGTGAGACAAAGATTTTTAAACCGATAGTTTTCACTGAAAGAAGTTTTGTGAAATTTGAAAAAGTGCCAATAAATTACTGAACCCCTGAAGTTAGATAGAATTACATACCAAAGTTTGCTTATAATTAATTTTATATTCTTTTTAATTACTTTGCCCATGTTTATTAGTCAAATCGAATATTATTAGCCTTAGATTTACACCATAACATTAGATAACGATAGATTGATTTTTGGTTCTTTGGGTTCGATAATCTTTAAAGCTACGCGATACGACTGTGCACTTGCAGTCACCAATCTATAGACAGACTAAGTCGCGATCAAAACTTAGGCTATAAAAGGAGGCGGATTACAAAGGAAAGGGTTTTGAAAGTTTTTACCCCTAATCTTGCAACCAGTTTAGAGCTTTTTTTTCCAGATTTTCTTCAGCTTCCCAGTTTCCAATTTTGCAATAGATTTCTACACCGAAAATCTATTGCCCCTTTATTTTGATTTAGACTTCTAGAATTTAATTTAGGCTTCATTGTTCGTGCATTTTACGGTTTTCTTGCATTGTTATATTTTGAGAAGAAGCAATTCTTGCCGACTTGTAGAGGATTGCAAGTGATACTCGAAGTGTTATAATCAATTTTCAATTTAATTTCCAGGTTTCAATATTTACACGCATTATTGTTTTTATTTTCTATCTGAAAGTATGCCTGAATTTACGTCTGTTTATTATTATTCTGAATCTGCAATGAATACCATGTCCTACTAAATATAATAACTCTGGTATTTAGTCTTAAACCGAAGGCATTCGGTAACAAATTGGCACTAATATTTTACAAACAAATCTTTTTCCTGGTTTGATTTCCAATATTAGTATTAAAAATTATTTTATTATAGGTAAAAGATAGTATAAAGGTTAAAATTAATAAGAACGAGAGTTTGAGATTTTAACTGGACAGTGGAAATTTTGAATACACCGAGAGCGCTTTAAGGTTAATTGAACTCAATTTGTTTTCAAAAAGTATTTTTGGGCTTTAAATGAGACAACCATATATCTTCTTTGGGAAGACAGGTGAAGCTCTGTTTGTATACTTTGAAGACATTTCAAACTCTATATATTGTAGGGATAAACATCAAAAAGTTGAGTTGGATGTTAGAACAAGTTGCAATACACACAGGCTTCTTTGTTTTCAAATGTCTTACCTCAACCTCTAATCCTCCATGTTCATGACCCTAGTCTATGGATTCAAAGTACTGGAGAAGGGTTGTGTGACATGAGTATAATTTCGTCACCTGAATCGTCACAAGAGAACCACTAAACAAATCAAGTTATCTGGCATCATTTAAGTCGATATCATCACCAACCTCCCCTTCCAGAAACATTGGCTCGTTATGTAGTGTTTGGGATGGCTCTCCGTGTAGGGAGGACTAACTTAGTTGATATTGGTGTGTTTGAGTCGTATGCACTAAATCATAGCTGCGATGAACTTTGACAAGAGTGGTATTTGTATTTTGAAATACTACCCTAACTATATGTACAACACTCATTCAAATCCAAAATAAATTGAGATCATTTTGGTGGACATAGCTACCGTTTTTGTCCATTGATGGTAAAGCTGTTTGTTAATGGAAGTGTTCAACATGCAAATGAACTATGTGAGAAGGTGTTGGGAAAGACCTGATTATGATGGATCAAGGTTCAAGAGGCCAGGGTATCAGTCTAGCTTTCCTTAGATTATTATGACGGACTTAATTTGGACGACAACTCTACTGATGACCAAATTTTCCTTACATGGGTGTGTTTGAGTCATATGTGCTAAATCATAGTTGCGATGAACTTTGACAAGAGTGGTATTTGTATTTTGAAATACTATATGTACAACACTCATTCAAATCCAAAATAAATTGAGATCATTTTGGTGGATGTAGCTACCGTTTTTGTCCATTGATGGTAAGGCTATTTGATAATGGAAGTGTTCAACATGCAAATGAACTATGAAAGAAGGTGTTGGGAAAAACCTGATTGTGATGAATCTTGTTCAAGGGTATCAATCTAGCTTTCCTTAGATGATTATGACGAACTTAATTTGGACGACAACTCTACTAAGGACCAAAGTTTCCTTACAACTAAGATTTATATCATGTTAATGTTTGTATCGGCCAAATGATGCAGGCCCTTCAAACTAATTAAGATTTATTTCCTTCTTTAAATATTAAGTTGTATTAATATTATTTAGTATTATCATTATTATACTACTAATAAAATTTGTTTTTATTTTAGTATATTTTTATTATTTATATTAAAGTTTAAAAAATTTTATTTTATTTTTTATTATTTAAAAATAATTAAAACATATTTTAATTCATTTAAAATATTTAATGAATTTATAAATAATAAATAAATTAAACAAAAATATTTTAATTAATAAAACGAAAAAAAAAAAAAAAAAAGCCATTTCGCCAAATAAAATGGCAACATGGGCCTCTGACTGAAAAAATGGGTCTTTCCGCCAAATGAAATGGCAACATGGGACAAAATGTGGCATTTGAAGAATTAATTTTCAGTCTAAAAAATTCCATTGTAGGAGTCTGAAACATCATTGGACAAGATTGATTTACAAGTCCATAATGAAACTTTCGCAAGTGAATAGTAAATCTTAAATCAATCGATCCTAAGATGATGAGATATCAAAATTTTAAAAGAAAATATGGTCACTATAGGTCTCTCCCTTGTTCAAAACTTGTCAAGTTAAAAGAAAGAAGGAAAACTTTATTCATTAAAAGGACCATGAAGAAAAAAGTAAATTATAAAAGGTAATTTAATTTTAAAAGATTTCAACAATTTTAAAAAGTGTTGATTTCAACCATTTTAAAAAGTGTAAACTCGTTTAAAATCGTGTTGAATTACAATATTAGTCAACAATTTCAAACCTTGTTTCTTGTGATACTAAAATGCATTTTCCCTTCATAGGGGAAAAAGAGGAGTACCACTATATATTCAAATTAAATTACCCAACATCATTTTAATAATAGTACAACATGAAATAATAATTAGACAATTTGTGAATTAAATTTAAATATTTTAAAATACACTTACTCTTTTTGTGTTTAAAAAAAAAAAAAAGGAGTGTACCTTTCAAGAGGGCTCGCCACCAGCCTTACCGCCAAACGACCGTTCCCCGCCGTATGTCACATAAACTGTCCGATTCCGCCTGAGTTTGAGACCTCCGACGATGAAGCCGCTACGGAACCGGCCGTACTACCTTCGTCAACACCACATGCAACACCATCTCCGAACAACACCAACCTTGAAAGATGGAGAGAGAACGGAAGGTTTGAATGAGAAAGTAGAGAGGTTCGCGTTTCACAATAAGAAGAGTAACTCTAACTCTTCTGATATTGGAACAAGTGCCACTATTAATGACTTTGTTGATTTCAACACTCCATTTCAAAAGGCACCGTTAGATACCTTGTATACTCTGCAAAACCAATCCACACCTTTGGATTTTTTGCCCGTTGGGTCTTCTGTTTCACGTGCCAGGCTGTTTTCAGCCTGTTAGCAAGGGTTATGTATTCCGGTGAATAAGAATAATGCTCACCAATTGTTTCGCACGACTATATTAAAAATAAAATTATATTTTTTATAATAATTTATATTTAATTTTTTATTTGCATATAAATTTATTTTGTAGGCTATTTAAATTATGTTTGCAATTATATTATGAGGTTAAAGGTAGTGCACTGACCGTGTAAAAAAAATTTACGTTGTCATCCAATAGAAACAAATCGTTTTGTCATATCATATAAATTTTTTAAAAATTAAAGTCTGTTTTATCCTGATTCATGGTTGTGACTGGTTGACAGTATAAAACCTTTTTACACTGTCAATGCATCACCCATTTTCTAATATATTATTAATTTTTTAATGTGAAAGATAATAAATTAGAAAAAAAATTACTTTTTAATCAATTATATGTAAGATTAAATTACACATTTATATTATATCTGCTTACATAGACATATTACCTAGATATAAATTTATAGTATTTTGAGGCTATGTATGATTGTATATAAATGTTTTTTCTCATTAATTTGATTTCTTTTTATTTTTTATTACTCTTATGTTACTTTTTCCAAATATTTTATTCTCATCATTACTTTAATTATATTTCAATGAAAATAATAATTATATATCATAGGAAGACAAAATAATATAAATTAAGAGATCATTTACATGGTCGAATTAAATTCCTTACAAATTATTTTAGTTGTTTTTATAACATGTAATAGAATTTTTTATTCATGCACTGTATTATTAATTGTGCACCTTAACTGAATGTATGCAATCATACTATCAATTTGATCAAGTGCTTCTACATAGAAACGTGGGAAATAAAAAATATATAATCTCAATTAAAATTGCAATAAAATAAAATTTTTAACTCAAACTTAGATATTTTAATAGAGAGGTGTGGATAAATTTCAGACATGACATGGGTAAGATCATACAAAATCATAAGATAAAATTTTTATTAACATATTTATTTTATTTTATAAGATAATAATTTATAAACATTTTAAAATCAATTAGATACATATTTTAATAAAAATAAAATTCAGTTTTATCATTCTCATTATATCAAGTGAATCACAAATACCTTTTTCACAATAAAATATTGATAAATGGTACATTTTTTGTATTATTAGATTCTTCATTTTTGTTTATCGAAGATCTCCAATAAATAACAAAATAAATTAAAATCAAATACACATTTTTCTTAAAGATTACTGTTAAAAATATAATTACATGAGCTGCAATTTTTCTCATGATTTTCAAGTAATAAGGATGCAAAACTAATATGAGTTTTCTTATCCTGTTCTTTTCGCTCACATAACAAAAATAATTATATTCAAATAAACAATAAATCTAATAGGTACCGTTTATATCAATACAAAAGGAAAAGTAGATATTATAACCAAAAAACAAAAAAAAAAAGTAGATCTCATTTCTATACGGGTTGGGTGGTAGATATATCCTATTTATATTGAATAAAAATGTTATAATGATGAAATTGAAAAGGGAAATTTCTTTACCCGCCTCCTAACCTTTTTTATCACCTCTGGTGAATTTACAAAAATACCCCTTGTATCGGAAGTTCATTTCCGAAAACGTACTTTTATTAAAAAAAAGTGTTTTCGGAAATGCATCTCCGAAAAGGTGAATATTTTAATGAAAAATATTGATTCCGGAGATGCATCTCCGAAATAAAGTTGTTTTTCAAAAAATTGGTGTATTCGGAAGTGCATCTCTGAATTCACCCCCCTTGGAGGAATTTGGAAATGCACTTCCGAAATAAGGTCTGGACAGAAGAAAAATAACAAACAAGAATGATTCGCTTTATTTAATCGGATGAAGATTACATCGATAACATTACATAAGATTAAAGTTACATATTGTTAAACACGGGTAGGTGAGGATGAGTCAACATTTTGATAACGTCGGCCCCCGATCTTTGAACTCAACATCACTGAACCAAACCCAACCCTTGTTCACCTACCTCCTCCTTTTCATATTCCCGGTAATTACATTTTCTTTACTTTTACTATTTTTTTGTTCTTACATTCCACTCACATTACTCTCATGATCATGAAACCCTCACATTACTCTCATGATCATGAAACCCTAATGGGAAAATACACCTAATTTAGGGTTTGTTTTGATTATTCATCCAATATTTTTACCAAGAGGTGTAGAAATTGTTGCCCTTTTGTAACACAGCTGTTATCATTTAAATATGTTGTAAAATATCTTGTAGGATACTGTATGAGTACAGTTAATGAGTACTAGTACATTCATATATATGAAGCGTGCTTTAGTCAAGTTTAACCCGATTGACTCTCATATGAGTGGGAATTTGAAAAGTCCCGATCCTGATGATAAAAGAATGAGGTTAGAAAGACGGTGGAGGAGACGCTGCAACAGGTTAGAAAGTCCTGATCCTCTAGAAATCCATACCACATTGTAACTTACCAACATAATAAACAACAACAAAAACTATACACTTAAAGTTCAAAAAACTTATGAGCAAACTATACTTACATCATAGTGGTGTAGATCGTTATCAGCCACTCGCAACTGAAAATGATTAGCACGAACTTGAATTTTCCTTCCCAATTGACCGTAACCAGGTCGGTTAGGGAACCTAACCGCCTTCTGAGACGACGGAGCCGACTCTAGAGTAGCCTTCTGTTTAACTTCGGCAGTCAGGTTCTCAATGGAAATCGGAGCCGAACTCGAGGAAGCATCTGGCGCAGCAACAGATGGAGTAACAA
The DNA here is from genome assembly GCF_029867415.1 of Vicia villosa. Taxonomy (NCBI): domain Eukaryota; kingdom Viridiplantae; phylum Streptophyta; class Magnoliopsida; order Fabales; family Fabaceae; genus Vicia; species Vicia villosa. The sequence goes on from NC_081181.1 coordinate 202,756,355, forward strand.
CTAGCGCTGCAACAGATGGATGCATCCGGAGGAGGAAGAACCGGCGGTACGTCCACCGCGAGAGCCACGGCCACCACTACCACGGCCTGATCCTGCAGCATTGACGGATGATTGTTGAGACTGTGCAGGAGATGGTTGACTCCGACAATTTTCGGGATGGTTTCCTCGACCGCGGCGAGACATTGTGATGAAAGCGGTTACAAGAGAGAGAGAGAGAGAGAGAGAGAGAGAGAGAGAGAGAGAGAGAGAGAGAGAGAGAGAGAGAGAGAGAGAGAGAGAGAGAGAGAGAGAGAGAAAATGTGTGAGTAGAGGAAAAGTAAATATCGAAAATGATTTTGGATGTGATTGGAAGAAAAATGGGTGAAAGAGCAAGCTTTTAAGTAGGAAAGTGTTACCACATTTCTTAGAATGTAACCGTCTGAGAGTGGTGGGGGAGAAAGAAAAGGCACTTCGAAATTTCAAATCAGGTTGATTACAACTCGTTCTACATTTACTATCATTTAAGAGACTTCCCAATTTACTATCATTGCGATTACAATTTTTGTCCTGTAATGGTGAATAATTAAGAGACTTCCCAATTTATTATCAATGCGATTACAATTTTTGTCCTGTAATGGTGAATAATTAAGAGACGAAAAATGGTTTGATTTTGATGGAAGTTTTGGAGAGGGTTTGAGTTTGTTTTGGGTTTGATTTTGATGGTATATGAACACTTTTCCGAAATATTATCTGATTGTAAAAAATAACTGAATTTTCATGCATTTCGGAAATGCATCTCCGAAAACATCAATTTTTTGGTGTTTTCGGAAATGAATTTCCAAAGTCTAAAAAAATCTTTAAAAAATTACTTCGGAGATGAATCTCCGAAGCAGGGATAAGTTGGGGATTTCGCTGGGGTGACCCCCATAAAGAGGTGGATAAAGAAAAAACCTTGAAAAGATCAAAAAAACACCACAATAAAAACATTTAATGGGTATCGTTTATTTTCAATACAGTCTTCTATAAAAGTTATACTTAATAATTGTAAATTATTAGTCTGTTATAAAAACACCACAATAAAAACATTTAATGGGTATCATCCAGATTTTTTTTATTAGAGAAATTATGTTTTCCCTAAACTGGTTGTCATAAAAGTCTAAAAACAAATCAACTAAAAATGGATTGTCAACAAGATACTTGTGACATATTTTAACCAAGATATCTCTATCCAAAATATTCCCTGGATCAAATATAATGTTATACCTTTCAACAAAAAGTTTCAAACGCTCAGGCGAATTCTCAGACAAATTCTCAAACTCTTTCATGATAGAAGCGATTGAGACTTTGGGTTTTTTGACGGATTTAGATGTGACAGATGTTGACATCCGTTTACCACTGCTACTCGCTCCCGATGTTGAGTGCAGCCTTCTACTACGATTACGTTTTTCCTTCAATTTCATAGAGTTGAGATGCTTCTTAAATACTAATTCCTCAAAAATGACTTTCAAACTCTTAAAATGTAAGATGATAGGACTGTACATTGACATCATGCTTTGCTTCACGATATTCTGCAAATTTATGACATTTGAGATTAAGAATAACGATAAGCAATGAAAAGCCAAGAATTAAAATTTAACTGCTCAACTTTCCACATTAACCTTACAAATTGGTCCTTCATAAAAAATACTAGTTTACCTTGTTTCATTTCTTTGCAAAATTTATCAAATCTGTACCGGAGACTGCCCAATACTTCCATAACCTACCAAAAAATACAAATTTTATCTTACTAGTATAATAATAAACACACACAAAAGAGGATGGATAAAATTAAGCAAATATAGTATATACCTTCCTCATATTCACGGTCTTATTGTCTATCTTTTCTTCCAGATAAAGAGCTTCGAAATCTAAACACTTGTCCAGTGTCATTCTGTAATTGTATTTTAAAGCCACACTGATAATAAGAGGTACACTCGGATCATCCAAATCAACGTTTTCGAAACTATTATCAAATAATCCGGAATTGGGATCCACGAGCTGCAAAAAGAAATAATTTGACTATGATTAATTTTCCGGTATGTTGTTAATCAGAAACAACATATTATGATTTTCCCAATTCAAAGAACAGTTAATAGCATTGATGTACCAACACTACACAAGGTCTTCATCATATTATAATTTGACTTGAAATGAGAAAGAAACCAACACACTACATAAGGTCTTCATCGGTTAACAACATGAAGAACAGTTTGTCAGTGTGAAGTAAGATAATGAAAGATATCAAATACAAACCTGAAATCTGGACGTAGATCTAACGATTCGGTTATAAATGAAATAAGAGACCTTAATAGTACAGATTGGGAAGCCAAATTGAGTTGGATTTTCGTGATCAAAACTCAGTTGCTGATAAACTTGCTCCTAAAACTGTGTGAGATTGATTCTACTTCTCATAACTGTGTCGATCTGCTCTAAGCTAGTTTTAGCATTAGTTATTCTGATGATGTTTTTATTGTGTTTGGTTATGGCTAAGATTATTAGTATTGCATTCAATTTCAATAAGGTTGAGTTAGTTTCTTCCTATTTTATTGCAGCTACACCCTCTGATATTGTCTCATCCAGTACACTTCAAATTCTGTCACTTTAAAAATCAAATGCTCTGATATGCATTACTCCCAATTTCACTCAAAAAATAAAATAAGACATACATCTGCATCGTTAATCAGTGTTTTCGAAAATCATATTCGGCCATTTTCTCTAGGAATTAACAGAATCATATAAATAAATTACAAGGTTAGGGCAAATAATAACATCAATATTTGTTCAAAAATCAAAAGAGATTGAAACCAACCTTTTTACGCCGTTTCGCGGATTGAATATTACGAGATTCCGATGCTTTAGTGTCGGAATTAAAACTAAAGTTAAGTAAAATCTTTATTCATAATAAAATCTTGAAAATTTTAAAATAAACTTAAAAACTTTAACTCAGACTCAGTTAACAATTAAAGAAGGCAGTGTACAACAACATTCCAAAGCTATTATACAAGATTTCAAGGTTGTATATATTTCAAAAGATGATGCATGAATTCCAATTTTCATTTTCTTCCCATTCTCTCAACACCACTATCTAACAATACTCCACCCTTAACTCACATACCAACATTCATCCTGGTGCTTCTGAACTATTGATAAAAAAAGATTATAACATAAATTTAAAGCAAAAGTAAATCACCCATACCTTTTTCTTCTTGCAATGAGTCAAGTTTGAGGCTATTGATTCCATTGGATTTAGATATTTAAATAATAATAAAAAATTTATAACCATCAACTCACCCATCAACCAAGTAGTTGAGATGTAGTAACTATTATGACAGTAAATATAAATAAATATCAGATCAGAACCTATATATTAATCTATATAGTAAATATATAGGTGTGCACAAAGATATTCCACTCTACAACAAATATATTCTACTCGGCAACTCTGCAACAAAGATATCTTTGTTGCAGAGTTGCATTATATCTTTGTTGCAGAGTTGCATAGTACAATATCTTTGTCGCAGAGTGGAATATCTTTGTGTAGACCTATATATTTACTATATAGATTAGTATATAAGTTCAGATTTAATATTTATTTATATTTACTGTTATCATAGTTACTACATCTCAACTACTAAGTAGATGGGTGAGTTGGTGGTTATAAATTTGTTATTATTATTTAAATATCTAAATTCAATGGAATCAATCGCCTCAAACTCGACTAATTGCAAGATGACACCCTATATCTAAGAAAAAGGTATGAGTGGTTTACTTTTCTTTAAATTTATGCTATAGTTTTTTTTGTCAATAGTTCAAAAACAACAGGTTGAATGTTGATATGTGAGATAAGACTGGAGTATTGTTAGACAGTGGTGTTAAGAGAATGAGAAGAAAATGAAAGTCTGAGTTAAAGTTTTGGAGTTTATTTTAAATTTTTCAAGATTTTATTATGAATAAGGATTTTACTTACCTTTAATTTTTTTTCAGTAGTTCTAAATCCGACACTAAAGCATCAGAATCTCGTAATATTCAACCCGTAAAATGACGTAGAAAGGTTGGTTACAATCTCTTTTGATTTTTGAACAAATATTAATGTCATTATTTGCTTTAACCTTGTAATTTTTTATATAATTATGTTAGGTTCTAAAGAAAATGGCCAGATGGTCTAAATTATCGGAAACATTACATAACCGGTATCCTTGGAGATGGTGGCGGGGATTGATCTTGATGTTCATGCCTAGGATACACCATCTAAAGGAATTAAAAAAATTAAATAATGAGTTTAAATTATAATTTACCTCGCAGCACAAAGATATGTTTGAGAGAGCGCAGATATAGGAAAAATAATAGGCATGTGTGTAAATGTCCAAGCTTGAAGAAATGAAAGATATCCCGATATTTCTTTTAGGATGTTCAGAAATCACGAAGATTAGGATGTTCTTGATGGCATGAAAAATAACTTTGATTTATTTAATATTATTGCATGATATCTGTCTGTATATTCAATTAACGAATAATATTAAAGTTTCAAATTTTTTATTACTTTAAAATAATTAAAACATATTTTAATTCATTTAAAATATTTATTGAATTTATAAATTATAAATAAATTAAACAAAATTATTTTAATTAATAAAATGAAAAAAAATAAAAAAGTCATTTCGCCAAATGAAATGGCAACATGGGCCTCTAACTGAAAAAATGGATCTTTCCCCAAATGAAATGGCAACATGGGACAAAATGCGGCATTTGAAGAATTAATTCTCAGTCTAAAAAATTCCATTGGAGGAGTCCGAAACATCATTGGACAAGATTGATTTACAAGTCCATAATAATGAAACTTCCGCAAGTGAATAGTAAATCTTAAATCAATCAATCCTAAGTTGATGAGATATCAAAATTTTAAATAAAAAGGCTTAATTGCAACTTTGGTTCTCATATTTTATTTTTTTTTTTATTTTGGTCCCCTATTTTTAAAACCACGATTTTGGTCCACTTTTGAGCTTTATGTTGAAAAAGGGACAACAGTAGAGACTAATTTTGCAGAAAAAAGTAAAATAGAGGGACAAAAATTGCACAAAAAACTTAAAAAGGAGAATAAAATAGTAGTTTTTAAAATAGAGGGATTAAAATCAAGAAAAAGACAAAATAGGGGACTAAAGTTGCAATTAAGCCAAATAAAAAATGGTCACGCTATAGCTCTCTTATCTCTCCCTTGTTCAAAACTTGTCAAGTTAAAAGAAAGAAGGAAAATTTTATTCATTAAAAGGACCGTGAAAAAAAAAAAGTAAAATATAAAAGGTCATTTAATTTTAAATGATTTCAGCAATTTTAAAAAGCGTTGATTTCAACCATTTTAAAAAGTGTAAATTCGTATAAAATCGTGTTGAATTACAATTTTAGTCAATAATTTCAAACCTTGTTTGTGTTACTAAAATGCATTTTCCCTTAGTAGGGGAAAAAGAGGAGTACCACTATATCTTCAAATTAAATTACCCAACATCATTTCAATAATAGTATAACATGAAACAATAATTAGACAATTTGTGAATTAAATTTAAATATTTTAAAATACACTTACTCTTTTTGTGTTAAAAAAAATGGAGTGTACCTTTCAAGAGGGCTCGCCACCAGCATTACGGCCAAACGATCGTTCACCGCCGCATGTCACACAAACTGTCCGATTCCGCCTGAGTTTGAGACCTCCGACGATGAAGCCGCTACGGAACCGACCGTACTACCTTCGTCAACACCACATGCATCAGCATTTCCGAACAACACCAACCTTGAAGGAAGCATTAATGGTTCTGATACTGAAAGAGAGAGGAGATGTTGTGAAGGTTTGTTCTGAAGTTGTTAGCACAGAGAAAGATGGAGAGAGAAGAGAAGGTTTGAAATTTGAATGAGAAAGTAGAGAGGTTCACGTTTCACAATAAGAAGAGTAACTCTTAACTCTTCTGATATTGGAATAAGTACCACTATTAATGACTTTGTTCATTCCAACACTCCATTTCAAATGGCACCGTTAGATACCATGGATTCTCTGCAAAACCAATCCACGCCTTTGGATTTTTTGCCCGTTGGGCCCTCTGTTTCACGTGATAACACTATTTCCAACTGCCAGCCTGTTTTCAAGCTGCACACGCTTCCAGAGGAACAACATTAGTTGCTGTACAAGAATGAGGAATTAACTCCAACACTAGTTAGCTTCAAGAACGCAGCACCCCAATTGACAAAGAAAAGTTGTTGATCATTTGCAAAATATTCCACCATTCTCTTTGTGTTAACTCGCTCATCAAAACCGAATCAGAAGGGAACAGAACTCTGAGCTAGAAGATTTCTGTAGTACTGGTTATCAAATAGCATAGATGTTTCAGGATCATTGTTCATTGTCACTTGATACTGTCTCATTAGCTCATCTGCATAATTAGAATCAATGGTTTGGTAAATGAGCCTAAGAGTTCCATTTGAGTTTTATTGGAACTGCAATGTGTTGCAATGAGCTGATCATATTGTACGCGCTCCTGTGAAGCTTAAATATTAGTACTAGATATGTAACGCTAGTTTGGTAAAATGTAAACAGTTAAAAACTTGCGACTATTTTGGGACTTATACGAAGAACATGAACTTGAAAGAATGACGAGATCGAGTAAGGATAATCCTTTATTAGTAAAGAGCTTGACTATCTCATCCATAGTAAAACTGGTGTCGATAATGTTTGGTCTAACATTTGAATTCCATTTCTTCTACCGGTAGGAATCTGAACCCTTGGTCCGCCGGCCTGTTTCGCAAAGTGCCTTATCAGTAAATAGAATGTCAGTGTACAATTGAAGGATTATATCAGAATTGCGATGGTGAACTTACAATTTCGACTGGGTCTCTGGCGGCTAAAGCAACTATGTCTGCTCAAGAAACAGTTTCGAGGTAGAAGATATCAAGAAGTCTTTTCGCTGATTCTATAACAGAAAATCCTCCAACGGATCTGTTTGTTGGATCGCTTTGTTCTGTATTGTTCCCTTGTAGCATTAAAGATGCATCACATCCCTGTACACGTAGGGTGACTATGTTAATGCAATAAAGGTTTGGACTTCAATTGCTTCATGAGTTTTTGTCTTTTGCCTCTTGGTTTAGCTTTTTTGCTTTATAAGATCAAACAAATTTTAAGGATATGGTCTTTTGCCACTAGAATCTTTAAGAATATACTTCACAAAATATGCCCAAAGTTGTGACATATAGTAGTGTTTGATAGGCCTCTTTTGTGACATCCAGGGCCGGCCATCCCCAGGTGCAGCATGGGCTGCAGCACTGGGCACCAGATTATGGAGGGCCCCACTTTATATTTTTTCCTCCGTGTTTCTCAGTTTTCAATTTATCACTTCTTTAGTTTTTATTTTTACTATTTACAGTAATTCTAGATGCTTGTGTCTGCAATCAAAACAATGTCAAATGTTATTATTAGCATTAAATGTGTGTATAATAAAGGACGCTAAATGTTTGTTTTGTGCATCATAATGAATTAAATACATAAAATTTATATTAAATATTGAATATTCAATCTTTCGGAAAAGTTAAAATCAATTGTTTCATAACAAAGTGTAAATATAATTTAGCTTGATTTAGTGACAAAAAAATAAGTTAGTATTTTTTGAGTGAAATAAATATATATTAATTAGGAGACAACTTCTCTACCCATCACAAAAAGTTGGGTAGTGTACCTTCAACCAATCACATGATTCCATCTCATTTAACACATTTAATTATTTATTAAAATACTACAAATATTTGTTGTTTTCAAAACATTTTACAAAGGAGGTAACCTTACCCAACTTTTTGAGTTGGGTAGATAAGAATTCACCTATTAATTAATAGGTATTTTTTAAACTCTAAAGTTTTAATGTGAGATATTATCTCTTCAATTTATATAGAAAAGACAAATATATATTGTAATTTTTTTAGCTTACACTTTTTTAAGTCTTAATCATTATATAGGACAAAGTTTTATTATATTTCAAAACGCAATAGTAAAACAATTTTTTTTAATTTTAGTTTCACTCTAATTTAATAATACGTTAATTTTTAAAAAATAAATAGATTTAATTTGTCTATTTATCATCATTTTAAATAAAATATACCTCAAATTAATTTAGTGGAGTTTAATTATTATTTTTTTAAATATAAAAGTAATAGATTTTGTTTTTCTAAAATCAAGTATAAAATCATATTTGTTTTCAACAATCTATCATTTTATATCTGATTTTTTAAAATCAAGTGTAAAATTCTAATTTTTAAAATTGTATTTTCTTTTAATTTATTCTTATTTTATAAATTAGAACATGACCTCTAGATTGATTGGGCCGGCCCTGATGACATCTAGTAGTGTTGGGGCTTGATAACAAAATCAAAACTAGATTGAATCCATAGTGTTACTCTTGCATTTATTAATCTTATTAAATCTATTATCTATTATAATATATAAAAAGTAAAGAACCTAGTAATTACAAGTCAAGCCCTCTAACTAAACAACTAAAACTGTTTAAATTCTATGGCTAAATTCGTCTTTTTGATAAATAAAGCCACCATATTCATTTGACATTAAATGCTATCTATTGTGTCACTTTTTGATTGGTGGATTTTATTTTAATTTATTTGGTTTTTCCTTTTTTTTAATTGTTATTAATAATATTATTTTATATTATTTTAATATTATAGGTGCAATAATGTCAAAAACTGCATTGAGAATATAATTGGGTTTAGATATCTAAGCAAACCCATTATTACTCCCTACACATTAAAACCCTGGCCACGTGAATGAAAGAAAAAAAGCCACAAAATCTGGCTTGGAAAACACAGAACTCCATTACTTCAATTACTGCAACCTTTCATTGTTCAATAAACTTTTTAGGCTGCATAAAACATGAACAAATGCATAACCATTTCAATTCTGCTGCATCTCAATACCCCGCTCCTCCTCCATCTCAAGACACATCCTTCCTCTCCATCACCTCCGCTGCGATTTTCACTCCTCCTTCATCTCAAGACACTACCTTCGTCGTCGTCGCCTCCGTCTCTAACTTCTGTTAAACACTGTTTACATTCAGCTCCATTTGATTCATCTTTGATAATTAACTGATATCTCTACTCTTCTTGTAGTGTTTGTGGGTGAAACATGTCTCGCCCAATTGAGCCATTGAAAGAAATCAAAAGATTTGTGGAAGATCGTAGTTAGATGCAAGCATCTATAGCTCTAATCCAACGACAGGTTCTGAGCACTATATAAGCGTTCAATCAACTGACACAAAGGACTTTTAGTCAGATCTTTTTCAGAATCACTCAAAAATCAGAAATGAAACTCACCTGAATCTCAAAACCTCTTGCCGGAATCTTCAACCCCTCGCCGAAAGCTTCAAACCTCCGTCGTTTCTTCCTCTATTCACGTCAAAAGGTTGAAAGTTATTCTCTGATAATGATTTTATCCTTTGATTTCTGATTTCCACGGTATTTACATTTGTTTGGAGCAAAAATCACGAGCACTTTCTCTTTAGATCTGTGCTTGTGTACTAATTTTCTGATAAAACTAACCGGATATTCGTAATGAGGAGAGAAAACTGAACAAGTTGATGTAATTTTTTCCGATTCTGAAACCTTTCACCTCCGGCCATCGTGCCGGAGAAGCTTCGGATGTCGTGATCTTCATGTGAGCCAACGTGAGTTTCTTCATTTCCGCCGTTTTATTCTTGATGCAGCTACTATGTTTGATTTTAAACATTACTTTTTTGTTGTTTTGTTTTTTATAATAAAGATGAGAGAGATGAAAAATGTGGTTTACAAGAAAGAAAGAGATTTTTTTTTCTTTTTAAAAAAGCTGATACATCTATGTATTATTATTGGTTTTTTCTCCCTAATGAAAGCAAGTAGTATCTCTTCCATATGCCATGGTTCCACGTGAGATTGAAGAGAGAAGAGAGTTACTTTTCAGTCTCTTTTTTTTTCAAGTTTGTACTGTTTTATTTACTTTAACAGTGTTCTTTTTGTTTTAATTCGCATCTAAGTAGTACTGAGTGGTACTACAATGAAGAGGATTTTGTTTTTCTTGAAAATTTTGATTTTCTCTCTTCCTCCTTTGGGGATGTGCGCTGGTTTTTGTCATGTAATTGGTGATTCAAATCATAGTTTTGATTTTACCGATCGAGAATTTGTTTTTGTAATGTTTTCTTGGCATTTTTGTTCAAAGTGGATTATATATTCTTCTTATCAACGTATAGTGTCAATCCCTACGACATCCCGTGCGATATCATTTTACTTTTGGCATTCAAAATTTACATGGTTGTTGTTATTAAATTTATGTAAGTTTTTCTTTTTAAATTTTAGTAATATATTAACTATAATTAAAACTCTTACTAAAATATATCTATTATAATATATAAAGAATAATAAAGGTATAAAATGATTCAGTTAGAGACACACATAATCTATTTAAATTTAAATAAATAATAGTCATACTGAATATTGAAATAAAACATTGATATTTAAGTCGTTGAATAATTAAAAGGTATAAAATGATTCAGTTTTTTGGAAAATTGTTTTTTTTTTTGGAAAATTAAAAGACATTAGGTGTGTCATTAAAGTTGCACATTCAAAAGATATAGAATGCTTTAATTTCCATTGATAGTAGATTTGATTCAATAAAAAAAATTAATTATGTGATGAAACGTATCCATTCCAAATTTAAAACGAAGTTGGTTTTCCGATACTCCATTTTGACGAATTCTATGCATGTGAAATTTTCATATTTAATAAACAATTATGTGAAAAAAAATGAATTGAGTTTATAAATTGATATAAGAAACGTTCACGACTTCTTTGTATCATTTTTTTGGCTTTATACCACCGGTTTAGTCCGGTTCGGGGGCGAGTTCTGGCATCAAGTGGTTCCATCCCCCTCCCGATCGCAGTTGCGGGGGATCGAACCGTGGTTCTCCCTACCAAGTCCAGCGCCAATCACCACTGGACCAACTAACGATTGGTACTTCTTTGTATCATTTTATTATCATTTTACGATTTTTTTTATAAAATTAAATCAACAATAATCAAATTGTTATTTTGATTTAATACCAGTGAATTTTTTTTTATATCTTAATAATCTAAATATATTAAAAAACGATTAAGCTCATTAAATCTAATCAAATATTATAAATTTTAATTTTGTTATATAACCAATTACATTTATTAATAATAGTATGTTTTATTTTGTAATATTTTTTAATAAATAAAAGAATCAATTTTAATTTTTATATTATATGATTTTTTATTCAAATATATTTATAATCAGGAAAAGAGTATAGTTAATAAATATTCAACTAAATTAATCATATTTTTTTGATTTTATAGTATAATTAAGTATTATTTGTTAGATTAAAATATGTTATCTTTTAATAATGATATACGGGTTTCTCTATAAAATTATTATATTTTAAAAATTATAATAAATTTCAATAAGCAAAATTTAAATAGATAACAATTATTTAATAAATAGAACAAAATTTTAAAATTGAAACGTTCACGACATTATTAGCATTATTGTAATAAAATAATATAAAAGAAATTCTAATTTTAAATTTAAATAAACAATAATTATCCAATAAATTATAATTCCAAAAATATGAATTGTTTTAATTTTGAAAATCGAAACGTTTAATCATTATTATGACACAAGTCAGACTTTATGATATTTAATTATTATTATTATTATTATTGAATTTGAAATGTCCAATCACTTTATGTCTCTTGATTATATGGTAAAATAAACTAATATTGATCTGGCATTTAATGTAGGATGGTATGTGAGCTCTTTATTGATTGCTTTTTATTTTGATATATATTATTATTATTTGTATTATTATTTTTATTATATTTTGTATTGAAAGAAGCATCTACTATTAATACCTAACCATATATAAACCTTAAACTATAGCTATTAAATGCCTACGTGAAAAGAAATTATTTATTGGTTAATATTATTTGATTGTCTTGGTTAACGTTATAAAATAGAAGATGTAAAGTGTAATGATAACGCCACTTTTACCTGGAAAATATAATTATCAGATTTTTTATTTTTTTGAATATTGTTATAATTATAGGAAGAAATAATTAAAACTAAGTTTTTAATTACTAATGGCATAACTATATTGGACTATGGGTAATGATAGTACTTTAAAAATTACTTATGGTGATAAAGTGTAGTAGTCAATTTTCAATAGAATAAAGTGTAACTTTTTAATTAGATTAAATGTCACTCTCTATTTATCAAAAAAAAATATCACTCTCTAAATTATTTGTAATATTTTGGTTAGTTGAGTCGTCATTAATGTAATATTTTGGTTAGTTGAGTCGTCATTGATAATGCCACTATATTGGACTAGGGTAATGATACCGCATGTTCCAATACTATTCATCAATTTTTTATGTAGGTTGAAAAAATATTGATATATAGTCGTTTCAATGTTCAAATATATATGAATATATTTTATGTATTTAATATAAAAAATTATAACATTTAAATTGATTACAAAATCAATCATCATTATTATAAAATTAAATAATATTTATTGATTATTATTATTATTAATGTATATCATCAAAACAATTCTTAGGAGTTAAAAATGAAATAAATTTCATTTACGTGTTTTTTATCAACCTAACGTAATATAGGTGGATGTATATATATATATATATATATATATATATATATATATATATATATATATATATATATATATATATATATATATATATATATATATATATATATATATATATATATATATATATATATATATATATATATATATATATATATATATATATATAGAGAGGAGGGATATTCTTACTCCAGGAGTAAGTTATTAACACTTACTCCAAATCTGGATCATTGATTCTTCTCAATCTAATGGTTAAAAGTAATAAGTAATGATTTTCTCTCTCCACATTTAATTACTTAATATTTTTAACCATTAGATTGAGAAGAATCAATGATCGAGATTTGGAGTAAGTGTAAATAACTTACTCGTGGAGTAAGAATATCCCTCCTCATATATATATATATATATATATATATATATATATATATATATATATATATATATATATATATATATATATATATATATATATATATATATATATATATATATATATATATATATGGGTTTTGCTACAATAGACCCACTTGTTTTTATGAAGGTCTATTTTAGCAACGTGCACCTTAGGGTGCATTTAAGTATTTTTTTTAGTTAAAATTTACTAAAACACACCTTCATAAAAATAAATAAGTGGGTGTATGATAGTAAACCCCCTGTGGTGTTTGCTATAATACACCCACTTATTTTTATGAAGGTCTATTTTAGCAACATGCACCTTAAGGTGCATTTAACCATTCTGTAGTTAAGGCTTGCTAAAATAGACCTTCATAAAAACAAGTGGGTCTATTGTAGCAAAACCATATATATATATATATATATATATATATATATATATATATATATATATATATATATATATATATATATATATATATATATATATAGGGGACGACTCAAGTGAGAACACTTGGTTATTATGAGAAATGAGAACAATGAATCACGACCATTAAATTTTGATTTTGTTGATTTTAATGAACAAGATTGGTTTTTCTTTCTATGTTGATTTAAAACAAATATTAAGGATTCTAGAAAGAGAAACCAATCCAGTCCATTAAAATCAACAAAATCAAAATTTAATGGCCGTGATTCATTGTTCTCATTTCTCATAATAACCAAGTGTTCTCACCTGAGTCGTCCCCTATATATATATATATATATATAGGGGACGACTCAAGTGAAAACACTTGGTTATTATGAGAAATGAGAACAATGAATCACAACCATTAAATTTTGATTTTGTTGATTTTAATGGACTGGATTGGTTTCTCTTTCTAGAATCCTTAATATTTATTTTAAATCAACATAGAAAGAGAAACCAATCCAGTTCATTAAAATCAACAAAATCAAAATTTAATGGCCGTGATTCATTGTTCTCATTTCTCATAATAACCAAGTGTTCTCACCTGAGTCGTTCAACACTTACTCCAAATCATAACCATTGATTTTCATTAATCTAACGGTTTTAATTGTTCATTTAATCTAGTTATTTTTGGAAATATTTTTCTTTATAAAATTTTAATTAAAACCGTTGGATTAATGATAATCAATGGTTATGATTTGGAGTAAGTGTTGAACACTTACTCTTGGAGTCAGTATAACCCTCCTCATATATATATATATATATATATATATATATATATATATATATATATATATATATATATATATATTAAAATATTAAAATTATGTTTAAACCCTGTCTATAATTCATGAAGTTAAAGGCTAATGGAACAGACATACACGGATAAATGACTATTTAATTATCTATTAAAACTCATGTTTTTTATATTTAGTACACTATCCAATGGAGACTACTTAATCCGACTATTTTAGATATATGAGAATAAATATATATTATTTACCATATATAGGTTTTAAATTTTTATTTTTTTATAATTGTACATATTCAAGATCTAATTACTCTATTAACATATTCATATTTTTATTATTTATTTAATTTTTAAATATTTTAAGTATACATTAAATGTAGAAACTTTTAATATTTGACGGGAGATGTCATACATTTTAGGTTTGAAAAAAATGAGCTAATATCTCAAATAGATTTAATAAATTTTATTCTCTAACTATATTTAATTTCTTAATTAAAAATATATTTTTTAAACTTATAAAATTATATATTTTTTATATTATAATAATATACATTAAATGTAGAAACTCTTAAGCATTTAACTGGAGTGGTTTTACATTTGGGAAAATGGACTAATATCTCAAATAGGTTTAATAAATTTTTAGAATTAACTCATTTGGATTCAAATGGGGTTTCTTAACTCATCTGAATTGACGGGTAGATGTGAATGTATCTATGAGATACCAGTGATTGACGTTTCTTAACTCATCTGAATTGACGGGTAGATGTGAACGCATCTATGAGATACCAGTGATTGAATGATCATTTTAATGTCTATCTTTTAACTATTTCTTTTGTTACTGTTTTATATATATTGAAGTTATAAAATTAATTGACGGGTAGATGTGAATGTATCTATGAGATATCATTTATTGGTTGAAATTACGTGAATATTTATCAACTGCAAAATAAGTTATATTATGTTTGATATTCCAAACACATGAATTAAATTTTGATAAATGATTATAATGTATAAATATATTAATATTATCTAACTGAAAATATGATGTCATATTTAATAATTTATTCATTGATACGAGTAGTATGAATCCATATGTTTATTCTTTATAGAGCTAAAAAAATTTGATGTATTATTAGCTCTTTCATTGTTAACTATTATGTTTTTTGGGATTAACATTGACTAAAATTTGTTTGCATTTTGGTTAAATATATATGGTTGATTCATATAGATGAACTTTACAAGTGATATTTGGATACATGTAATGTGAAACCTCGACCAGACCCGTGCAAAAATTATTTCTGGCAAGAACATATGTAACCTTTTTTACATTCCTCGAATGTCTATGTCACCTTCTGAGTCACCGTGGCCATTTAAGTTGATTAGGAGACAATTTTCGATTATTGTCTCTTACGCAATGACAATTAATAAGTCTCAAGGCCAGTCTCTTGATAGTGTTGGTTTTTATTTGCCTTCTCCCGTGTTTAGTCATGGACAACTTTATGTTGCAATCTCAAGAGTTACTACAAAAAGTGGTCTTAAAATCTTAATACACGACAAAGAGAATGTTTCGTGCTCCACTACCACAAATGTTGTATACAAGGAGGTTTTCCAATCACTTTGTTAGAATGGTAAGCTTATTCTTCTTTTCTATCTTTGTATCTGTATATGAAACACACAATATTTATATGCCTTAAAGTTTATTCTGAATCATATATTGTTTTATACATTTTATAATGTAGGTATACGATGCATGTTGTTGGCTGGTTGCAATCATACAAGAAGATAGCATCTGATATTTATACCAGCAAATATGTTAATTGTTTTTATTTAAAGACATAAAAATAGAATGTATTAATAGTTTTTTCATTGTTTTACCGTTGTGTATCATGTGTTTAACATTTATTAATATTTACTAAAACTTGGAAAACACTTTGGCTAAATATATGTCGTTAATTTATATAAGGGAACATTACAAGTGATAGACTGATTCATGTAATATGATTCCGACCAGACCCGTGCGACAGCACGGGTTTCCTACTAGTATATAATTTAAAATGATTCATAAGTTTATTAAAATTAAAAAATTTTAGAAAATTATTACCTGCGGATTTTGCTGTAGATTTTCCTGCGGGTATTTCCTGCGGAATTTCCTGTTGAAAATATTACCCACGAAGGTTTTAGCTGGGGACGTAAAACCGCAGGAAAATTCGCAGGTAACGTGTTTCCTGCGGAATTTTAGCCAAAATCCGCAGGTAAATCCGCGGGAAATTCGAGTATTTCTAGTAGTGTTAGTTCACATCATTAAAAGATATAGAGACTAAGAGATGGTGGCCTACCAATACTATCATTCATAAGAGATATGTTATTATAAGTGTTTATTTTTATAAGCACTTGTGATATAAATTGTATATCTAAATAGTCGTAAATACTGTAGAAGTTGACTAATTTGTAATTTTTTAAATAAAATTGCAATTTTAAATTAAATTGAACTTTGATTATGAATGTAGATTAAAAAAACACTAAATTAAAAATTATGCATAATAATATATTTAAAAAGTTTATAAAATCAAAGTGTCAGGTTCAAATCCGATTAGGCACAAATTGCCTATATAAAAAAAATTAAAAAAAAATGTTAAAAATAAATTTAAATAGTTTTTTATTTAAAAAAATTCAAAATTAAATATAACTGTTTGATTCTTTAGCAACTGGTTCGGTTTAGAAAAATTGTCTTCTGATGATTTAGTACGGTTCGGAATTCCGAACCGCTATGCCAAACCAAAACTTTTGATTCAGTTCGGTTCTAAAAAAATTGAAACGGTTCAGTACGGTTCGAATGCCTTTATATAATGGTTCGGTTCAGTTCAATTTTTTAACAGAACCGAACCATAAGCAACACTAGAAACTAGCTATAACTTTAGAGCACGAAGGGATAGTCACAAAATTGCATTGTAAGTTGAAACTAGCTATAACTTTAGAGCACGAGGTTTGTATGCTCTTTTCGAAGAATCAGATAATTTAAAGGTTGAATTTTGTAAGCTCCTTTTAAATTCTATTCAAGTTTAATTAACATCATAAAATAATTAAGCAATAATTAATCACAGTACTCAAGTCGATAATCTAGAGTTCAGGATCTTAAAAATATTATAAATATTTGTATCATATTATTTAAAAATAGTTCCATATTTCTCAATTATATTGAGTTCAGGATCTTAATATCATTATAAATGTTTTTATTATTCTCTTTAAAATATTCTCATATTTCTCTCTTTTTTGTCATCAACAAAAAGTAAAAAAAAAACTAGTCCGGAGATGCATTGTTGAAAATTTTTAGAGACTAATTTCTGAACGCACCTTACTATATTTTTATTAAAAATTAGTCCGGAGATGCATTTAAGGGAGAATCCAGAGATACATATCAAAATAAAAACACCTTATCATGTTTACTACATTTTCATTAAAATTGACGTTGTTTTCAGGGAGTCTTTTCTCGATTTTAACTAATATTATAGTCATACGAATTGTATTCTCGCGTTCTGGCCCTTACGTTCCTATGTTTCTGGCCTTTAAGCGACCTAGCGTAAAAACTCGTTTTCTGGAAAATTGGCTCTAAATCGAAATTTATCGTGTCATTATTTCATTAAAAAAAAGGGATCAAAGTCTCCTATTTTGAAATAAAATATGTGACACCACCCTAAAAACCATAAATTATTTATTTTTCTATTCTGTTTGATTTATTTTCTAATTTCATATTTTCAGAAAAAAATCTTGAAAATTTGTAGATACTTAACTTGGGTTTATTTGATTTTTAGTCGTATTTTCAGATTTTTACAATTTTAATCATTTTTTATTTTTTAATTGTTTTTCTCAATAGGGAAATTGTTGGTATTTACATATTTGTTGCATTGTTGATGCATGACTACTAGGTCTGCTTATTCAGATAAACTCAATACTAAATTTATAAAAAAACACAATAGAGAACTTTCGAATATGCATATCCTAAAACGTCATTTTTCATTTAAAAATATATGTTGTTTTTGGATACGTGTCTTCGAAATTAATTATAATAGGATGATTCACTCGTTTGCGTTCAATTTTTAAAAAAATTGGTGCGTCAAAAAATACATCTCTGAATTTTTGGGACATTTTTGAAATTTCGCCAAAAATAAGAATTTGTGAGAAAGTTTACAATGAAAAAAAAGAATATCTCATTACACTCCTTGAATCTC